>NW_027282646.1:0-26007 GCF_046629955.1 Centroberyx affinis
GTTACAAGTGATTTTCCTCGTCTATTTCTATGGGCAAAACAAAAAATCAACATTTTCTGTGGTTGCTTTTTCTGTCTTTTAATAATTGAAATTGACACATTGAAATATTGAAATGTATATTGTGTTGATAATCTCCCAAAACCTTTTCACTGCTGTCAAACTGCATGATCATATTATATTTAAATTTTATATATATACTGTATAATACACAGTATATCATAATTAGACTTTCTGGAAGCCGCAAAATGCTAGCCAATGTGAGTCATGGTAACATTTTGAAACTTCAAGAAAAAAACATTTTAATGATCCTGCTGTTGTTTGAGAACCGTGAAAACAACAAATTATTTACACCATATACATTTCACATCAATTATTAAAACACAGAAAAAACAACCATCAACATTTTCTGTGGTTGCTTTTTCTGTTTGTTTTTTTTTGTTTTTTTTATTCATTGAAATGTACAGTATACATTGTTGTTACCTTTTCACGGGTGTCAAACAACTGCATGATCATTATAATTTAATTATCTGGAAGTCGCAAAATGCTAACATGCTAGCAAACTTCTGTACACGAGGGGAGTGATGTTAGCATTTTGACACTTCAAGAAAAAAACCATGTAATGATCTTGCTGTTGTTTGATAACCGTGAAAAGGTAACGACAAATTATTTCTTACTGAAAACCACAACACAAGAGCAAACACAACCACATAAACAACAACTAAAATAAAATAAAAAAAACCCCAAAAAAAACAGCAGTCTTTTTCTGTTGTTGCTTTTTCTGTTGTTTTTTTTGTTTCAATTTATTGAAATGTATATGTTTTCATGAAACTATCGTGAAACAACTGCATGATCATTATAATTTAATTATCTGGAAGTCGCAAAATGCTAACAAGCTAGCTAATTTCTGTACACGAGGGAAAGTTATTTCCAGTTATTGACACTTCAAGAAAATTTTTTTTTAATGATCTTGCTGTTGTCTGATAACCGTGAAAAGGTAACAACAAATTATTTCTTGTGGTCAATATTTTTTTATTTTCAACAGTAACAAAATACAATACAAAATGATACAATACAAAAACCTACAATTAAGACAAAACATACTGAAAACCACAACACAAGAGCAAACACAACCACATAAACAACAACTAAAATAAAATAAAAAGAAACAAAAAAAAAAAAAAAAAAAAAAACCAGCAGTAGTCACAACCTGGTGAGTTTACTAAAAGTGGTTTGCAAGTATTTATTCTGTTATATTTGTTACCCCCATGCTTATCACACTTGACCATTCTCTTGACAAATTATTTCTATCGATTTATCATTTTGCTCATAGAAACTGAATGGGGTTTCGCATTTGTACCGCACTTTGTGGGCGTGGCCTTTTTGCCGCGTCATCACTGCTCTTATCTATTAGCGCCCTGAAGCAGATTGATGGATCACCTTCACCGACTGAATCAGAAGTCTCCGGTTGTTTTCTCTGCTGTTTGGAACTGAATGGGAGTGAATGAGCCTGAGAGGTTTCGCTAAACTGATTTAAAAATATCTTTAATAGATAAGAATGGCGTGACGTTTCAAACAGGTCAGGTCGACAAAATGCAGTACAAGTGTGAAACCCTATTTAATTTCTGTGAGCAAAATAATAAATCAACTTTTTCTGTTGTTGCTTTGTCTGTTTTTTTGTTTCAATTTATTGAAATGTATATGTTTTCATGAAACTATCATGAAACAACTGCATGATCATTATAATTTAATTATCTGGAAGTCGCAAAATGCTAACAAGCTAGCTAACTTCTGTACACGAGGGAAATGATTAGAAGTTAGCGTTTTTGACACTTCAAGAAATTTTTTTTTAATGATCTTGCTGTTGTCTGATAACCGTGAAAAGGTAACGACAAATTTGTTCTATCGATTTATCGTTTTGCTCATAGAAACTGAATGGGGTTTCGCATTTGTACCGCACTTTGTGGGCGTGGCCTTTTTGCCGCGTCATCACCGCTCTTATCTGTTAGTGCTCTGAAGCAGATTGATGGATCACCTTCACCGACTGAATCAGAAGCCTCCGGTTGTTTCCTCTGCTGTTTGGAACTGAATGGGAGTGAATGAGCCTGAGAGGTTTCGCTAAACTGATTTCTAAATATCTTTAATAGATAAGAATGGCGTGACGTTTCAAACAGGTCAGGTCGACAAAATGCAGTACAATTGTGAAACCCTATTTAATTTCTGTGGGCAAAATAATAAATCAACTTTTTCTGTTGTTGCTTTTTCTGTTGTTTTTTTTGTTTCAATTTATTGAAATGTATATGTTTTCATGAAACTATCCTGAAACAACTGCATGATCATTATAATTTAATTATCTGGAAGTCGCAAAATGCTAACAAGCTAGCTAATTTCTGTACACGAGGGAAAGTTATTTCCAGTTATTGACACTTCAAGAAATTTTTTTTTAATGATCTTGCTGTTGTCTGATAACCGTGAAAAGGTAACAACAAATTATTTCTTGTGGTCAATATTTTTTTATTTTCAACAGTAACAAAATACAATACAAAATGATACAATACAAAAACCTACAATTAAGACAAAACATACTGAAAACCACAACACAAGAGCAAACACAACCACATAAACAACAACTAAAATAAAATAAAAAGAAACAAAAAAAACAAAAAAAAAAAACAGCAGTAGTCACAACCTGGTGAGTTTACTAAAAGTGGTTTGCAAGTATTTATTCTGTTATATTTGTTACCCCCATGCTTATCACACTTGACCATTCTCTTGACAAATTATTTCTGTCGATTTATCATTTTGCTCATAGAAACTGAATGGGGTTTCGCATTTGTACCGCACTTTGTGGGCGTGGCCTCTTTGCCGCGTCATCACCGCTCTTATCTGTTAGCGCTCTGAAGCAGATTGATGGATCACCTTCACCGACTGAATCAGAAGCCTCCGGTTGTTTTCTCTGCTGTTTGGAACTGAATGGGAGTGAATGAGCCTGAGAGGTTTTAGCTAAACTGATTTCTAAATATCTTTAATGGCGGCTCAGCATGTAAAAATAGTCAGAATCAACATTAAAGCGATGGAAAATGTCGCTGAGCTGCTTCCTGCCTGCTAAATGAGAGATAATAGCGGAGTGATTGTAACGAGCGGCTCAGATCTGATCTGATCTGATGGGATCTGGATGGGAACGAGCTGCTGGAAACACAGAGAGACTCCAGCTGAGCACAGATCCTATCTGCTGGGAAAAAACACACTTCTCTCTCTTTTTCTGCCTTTCTTTCTTTTGTTTGGTTGTTATTTCTGTCTTACTGCTTTTGCTGCCCTTTTTTTTTTGTCACTTTCTTTTATTCCTCCTCGCTTTCTTTGTCTGTTCGTCTCTTTCTTTTAACGTTCATTTTGACTTCCTGACTTTCTATTCTTTTTTCTTTCTTTCTTTCTTTCTTTCTTTCTTTCTTTCTTTCTTTCTTCTGTTTGATTGCTATTTTTGCTGTACTGTCTTTCTTTTTGCTTTCTCACTTTCTTTCTTCTTACTTTCTCTGTCGATCTCTCTTTCTTTCATTTGACTTTACTTTTGACTTCCTGACTTTTCTTTCTTTCTTTCTTTCTTTCTTTCTTCTGTTTGGTTACGATTTCTGCCGTCCTGTCTTTCTTTTTTCTTTCTCACTGTCTTTCTTTCTTTCTTTCTTTCTTTCTTTCTTTCTTTCTTTCTTCTTACTTTCTCTGTCCATCTCTCTTTCTTTCATTTGAGTTTACTTTTGACTTCCTGACTTTTTATTCTTTCTTTCTTGTGAGACAGCGAGAGAGGGAGAGAGGGAGAGAGAGCAGAAAAAGTTCTACCATTCTTTTCTTGTCTCTCTCTCTCTCTCTCCCCTCCCTTCCTCCTCTCCTTCTCCTGGCCGATCCATCCCTTTCTTTTCTTCTCCCTCTCACTTGCTGTCTCTATTGCTCTTGCCCTCTCGATCTTTGTCTCCATCCATCCCTCTCTCTATCCTTTCTCCCTCCCCTCTCTTTCTGTCTCTCTCATCCATTCCCTCTTTTCTCTCCTTCCCTCGCTCCCTCTCTTCCCCCTTCCTTCTCTCTCCTTCCTTCCTTCTTCTTGTCTTCCTCCTTTTCCTCCCTCTGTTCTCTTTCTTCTCTCTCCTCTCCTTCCCTCTATCTCTGTTTCTTCTCTCCCCCCTCTTTTTCTCCCTTCCTTCTTCCTTCTCTCCTTCTCCTCCCTCTCTCTTTCCGTCTATCCTCACTCCCCCCCCCCTCTCTGTCTCTCCCCTACTCCCACCCCCCCCTCTCCTCTCTCTCCTCCCTCAGTTCATCCCTCCATCCCTGCAGTACGGAGCGATGTATAAGTCTTGATGGTTAATTACCTGCTTCAATTACATCCACTTACAGTACGACTCGTCTCTATTTCACACCCGGCCGTCAGCCTCGCTGGAATTAATCGGAGCCTCACACACACACACACACACACACACACACACACACACACACACACACAAGCGCGAAAAAAGAGAGATAGATTGCATACAAGGGCATGTAAGTGCACATAGGCTTGCAGAGAGAGACTGTATAGAGACAGTATTCAATTCTTGTCTCTTTTAGTTGTTAATTCAGGTTTACTGTGAGTTGTTCAGAATCATCCTACATTCATATCTGTTCATATCAGTCCTATAATTGCTGATTCATGCTTTCTTTCGGCATGTAAGGTCGGGAAATTCATCGTTTTTTTGTGGCCCAAACGGCTCGAAAAATTGTAGCGTGCATTCTGTCAATTTTGCGATGAACAATTACACATTTCCAATTCTGTTCCATTTGTTTGTCACAACATTTTGCAGCAGTTGCACAGGCCGTCGCATCACATCACTGTTAATGCCATGGATGCAGCACATTTGGCAAAAAGTATAAATTAAGGCAAGGCAAGTTTATTTATATAGCACATTTCAGCAACAAGGCAATTCGAAGTGCTTTACATAAAACATGAAAAGCACCGAGACAAAATGAAAAGGATAAAGTTCATATAAAAGACCAAGAAAAATAAAGTTCATTAAAGAGCTAAGAGAATAAAAACAAAAAAAATAGGCTAAAATAGAATAAGACAGGTGTAAAATACAAGAATAAAGGTTACAGTGCAGTGTGAGAGATGAATAGTTATTTGATTTAATAAAAGGCAATTTGATTTAATAGAAGGCAGCGGCAAACAGAAAATTAAAAATAATAAATTAAATAAATGAACTATTCTATTTTGTTTTCTTTTAAAGCAAAAATCCCCCTCAGAGACTCTTACACTGTTAGATCTCATCAGTCTGTCTGGTTCAACACGTTCATTTACGTTTTTGGTGAATCCACTTTCCCTCAACCCGCCTTGTCTACCTCTACTGCAGTTAGTGATTTCCTACATTTCCCAGAATGCCTTTCGACAACCCCCAGAGAACGTGTAGGTGGAGAGAGTTATAGGGATTGTACAGTAAGAGCGAGAGAGTGAGAGATTCTGGTCGACTAAAAAGCAGGAAGGTCACACCTTTGATGGCGCCTTTTCACTTCTGACTGCTCACCACCTTTTTTTTTGTGTCCTGCCTGAAGATGTGGTGAGAGAGAGAGAGAGAGAGAGAGAGAGAGAGCGAGAGAGGGAGAGAGAACCTTGGTTACAAGAAAAAGAGATGGGAGGAAGGAGAGAAGGGAAGGCGTGGAAAAGAGAAAGAAAAAGAAAAGGGACGTGGGAAAGAAAGGTGAGAAAAGAGAGAGAGAGAGAGTGTACATGAAGTCACTTGATCTCACCCACACACACACACACACACACACACACACACACTCCTTTTATCTGGTGCAACAGGCAGGGTTAGGAAATGAGACGAGTGGTTTTTGTCTGAGAGGGCAAAGCAGAAAAAGGGATTTGTCTCCAAATACTGCTGTAGCAACAGGCTCTGTGTGTGTGTGTGTGTGTGTGTGTGTGTGTGTGTGTGTGTGTGTGTGCGTGTCCTGCTAAATGAGAAATTGAAAGAGAGACATCCTTGCGTCTGTTCTTGCCTGATGAGAGCTGAAAATAGGATTTGTCTTTGCGTCTGTAAGCCAGTTAGGACGACTGCAGCCCATTTCACACTCTGGTAAATGAATCTGGCTGTGAAGGCCCGTCGCTCTGACAACAGCAGCCACTAACAGGCACAGTTACGGGTTTCAAACTGGCAACCCGCGAGTTCCTCAAGTGTTTGGCGACATTTTCAATGAGAAGCGGTCATTGCTCGGCGAGTTTTTAAAGCGGTAATCCTCCAAATCTTCCTTTTCTTTATTGAGTCTCCATCTAAGCGCTCATCACTGTGGTGTTCCTGCTCTGCTCGTCCCACAGATCGCCTGTCAATCAAACCGCGTGGGCGGAGCTTGGATTTGAGTTTCTCTTTTCTTTGTCTGTTCAGCCATGGTGGCTATTGCTGCTCATGCTCAACTACCCAGTTCTTCTTCTGCTGTTCTATTTCAAAACAAACCGGAAATCGTGAGCTTAGAATGATAAGGTTCTATCTGCCTTCAGGATAGTTCTGAGATATTCTTAGCTTCAAAGTTTTCAGCATCCGTTGAGTTAAATGGAGATGGGTCCTTTTGTTTTAGAAATTACAGACTCAAAGAACCTTATAATACCAAGGTCACGGAATGTAAAACGCATCACTTCTTCTTTGCCAGTACGGACAGAAATAACTGACGCATTCTGAAATCTTGAAACTAAATTTTGAAAGTTTGACACTCATTTTTGAATCTTTGCGGGAAAACAATTCCAGTTTGAATACTTGGTAAAGAATCTAATGTTAAAAAGCATGCTACTGAAATTGCCATCTGCTATTGAATGATCTTTGGTGGTGATGTCACAACCTGTTGTACTCTGTAGAAGGTGACACCTGGCACCAAAGATCACCCAATAGCAGATGGCCAGTTCCGTAGCATGCTTTATACCAGTCATTCTCAACCTTTTTCATACCAAGGACCCTAATTTAGTCCACATTAGAGCCACAGACCCCCATTTGATGAGATTTTGCCTCTCTGACCCGAATCTGAGAATATTCTTATTGTTAGATATGATTTTGTCCAGAACTCCATGACTATCTGTATTGCAGGTAAAGAGATAACAGAGAAACTATGATCAAAACAGTCATTCTTCTACAATCTATAACTGTGATAACTTCTTGTAAATGAAATAATGGTGAAGTTTAACAATTCATCCATTTTCTGGGGACCCCCTGGAACCTCCTCAAGGACCCCTGGTGGTCCCCGGACCCCACGTTGAGAACCACTGCTTTATACCATTAGATGTCAGGCTTTACACAGGTTTGGGTTTTGGGGTTTAGTTACTATTTAATGTTCGTATAATGCATGTTTATATCGTATTGTGTCTAATTAACGGTGACACGTAATGAATTCTGTTGCGACTCTCTCTTCACAAAGATTCAGCACTTCATTTTCAGAGCTGAGGATGCTGGGATTCCTGTCTGCGTTCTCAATCTGCGGCTTCGGGGTCTGTCAGCTTGTAAACTGGATCTGTAAACTATGACTTTTGGCACGAAGCGCAGGCCATTACAGTAATTCCCGGTCAATTGGACGTCATTACTTCCCTTCTAACTGATGGGAACTCTGCTTCGGTTTTCCTTGTCCGAGTGCCAGACAGCAACATGAGACGGACGCAAATCATTTCGAAAGGAGCGAAACCGACGGCGGCGTAAACGGCGGAATCTTTTCTTCATTCTAAACCCTTTCTTCATTTTGTCAGAGGGCAGAAAATGGGATTTGTGTTTGAGACAGAGGAGAGCAGTCATAAGCCAGTTATGAGTTTAGACCGGGCCTATTTCACACCGAGGAAATGGAGCTTCATTCGAGATAAAAAAAAAAAAACACTGGCTAATTACAGCGGCATAACACTCAATTTAATTCGCATATATCGCTGCAAAGATTATTCTCTTCTTTTCTTTTTTTCTGGTACACGAACGACTCAAAGACACCCAGGACTAATCTGCGGTCGAGTCATAAGCCCGTTAGAGGAACCGAACGGGCCGATTTCACACCGAGAAAATGGGGACTTTTCTTTGATGGAGGCGTTTAGGTTTTTTCGACGTGCAGAACCATTAAAGATTTCACACACGAAGCGCGTTCGTCACTTGTCGGTTAACGCGGGAGAAAAAACGTTCAAAGTTGGCAAAACAGACGAGAGTTTAATCTGCGGACGAGCCGTGAGACGGTCAGAGCCATCGGACGTCCGGTCAAACGCTAAGAAAACGGGTTCGGTGGTAAACTAGCGATAGAAGTCAAAATTGTCATAGTGTTTCTGCTTCATTGGGCGATTGTCGTTCTCTGTCCCCGTTCTCTCTTTCCTTTCTGTCTTTCTTTCTTTCTTTCTATTTTTTGCTGTTGTCTTTAATTTCATTACATTTTTCTTTCTGTATTCTCTTCCTTGTTTGCTTTTTTGGTTTCTTGTTGATTCCGCTTTTGTTTTTTTTCCCGTCTTTTTTGCTGATTATCTCTTTTAACAAATAATTGTACCTGTGTGGTAGAATTTTAGTTTTTTGTATTTTGTCTCCATCTTTCGAAACATCGAACATCCGGTCAGACACTAAGAAGAGGGGTTCGGATGTTCTGTCGGTGGTAAACTGTGGCAACAACAATCAAAAGTTTCATAGCGTTTCTGCTTCCGTTCTCTGTCCCCGTTCTCTCTTTCCTTTCTTTCTTTCGCTGTTGTCTTTCATTCTTTACATTTTTCCTTCTGTATTCTCTTTCTTTCTTGTTTGTTTTTTTGGTTTCTTCATTTTTCTCAATTATGCTGATTCCTCTTTTGTTTGTTTTTCGTCTTTTTTTCATCTTTTTTGCTGATTATATCTATTAAAAAAATAGTTGTACCTGTGTGGTAGAATTTTAGTTTTTTGTATTTTGTCTCCATCTTTCGAAACATCGAACATCCGATCAGACACTAAGAAGAGGGGTTTCGGTTGTTCTATCGGTGGTAAACTGTGGCAACAACAAACTAAATTTTCATAGCGTTTCTGCTTCATTAGGCGATCGTCACTCTTTTGTTTCCCACTTTGAGAAAGCAAAGTTTCAAATGTGTGAAAGAGTTGTGAGACAGTTTGGAGAAAACATTAGAAACGCTAAAAATAACGGATAAATAAAAGAGAATCGGTACTCCGTGCAGAACGATTACAGCTGCAGGTTAAAGATCCACTATGTAACATTTTAATTAAAAAAATCTGGAATCGTAAATAGGAAAAAAAAAAGGTGGGAGACAGAACTTTGACAAAGCAGATTCTGACAATATATAAAATCAAGTCTCTCACTTTTTTCAGTCTATTTACAATTATTGCTAAACATTATTTTCTTTGTTCCATCGTCATGAATTTCTTCCAACTTTCAGTGTTTCACTTGTTCAAACTGAAAGGTTTAATAAACATAAAGAAAGAGATTCACTTAAAAACAATTCAGCAACTTAACTAGTTTTTATATATATAGTCAGAATCTGCTTTGTCGGCGTTCCTTTATGTGCTAGAAGTGATTTTCAGACTGTTCCTCCAGACAATGGCAGTGAATGGAGAGACAAGAAAAACACAATTCTCCAGTCTCCTCTACCGGAGCAACAGATAACAGAGAATCAAAGATTATCATGGAGGAAGATACACAACACAAGACACTACCAAAGTTCAGCAGCACTTTCACGTGGTTTATAGTCAGTTTGGAGTTAAAATTGGCCAAGAAAGAAGTCGTATTTTTCTGTCTTCAAGTCAAACTCTATAAGAATCTAACTTTTTGCTCCGCTTGGTGGGTGGAGGTGCACATCGTGTACCCATAATGCCACTGGTTTGAGTTCTGTCCATCACCTTTTTTGGTCTGGTTGTCCCCTAATCTCCGACAAAGTACAAAAACACCCTAAAAAGCATACTTAAAAATAAGACTTGACCTCAAATTTATATGGTAAAAAAAAAAAAAACCGGATTGGAGCTTTTTTAAGGAGCCAGGCAAAAGGCAAATTTAGTGTGTGTGTGTGTGTGTGTGTGTGTGTGTGTGTGTGTGAAGCGCGGTGTTAAAGGGATTGGAACAGATCTCATTATTACAGTGGAAGGGTTTAATCACAGTTTTCTCGGCGGTCGTTTCCACTCGGTTAGCTCTCCGTCGCTCTGATCTCACAAATTAGATATTAGCTGGAAGAGACTTGAGGCTCCTAATGGACTCAGGTCGCTCTCTCTCTCTCTCTCTCTCTTTTTCTTTTCTCTCTTCTTTTCTTTTCCTTGTCTGTTCTGTTTTGTTTTCTTCTTCTTCTCTGTTATCTGATCTTTTTCCCACTTCTTCCTCGTTTTTCTGTTAAACCTTGTATCTGTATTCTGTCTTTCAACCTGTGTCTTTCTTTCTTTCTTTCTTTTCCTTTTTCATTTTTCTTCTATTCCTCTTTCTTTCTTGCTTGCTTATGTTTTTTTCCCTTGTTTTCTCTCTACTTTTTTGGCATTTTCTTTCTTTCTTTCTTTCTTTCTTTCTTTCTTTCTTTCCATTTTTTGCTGTTATCTTTCATGTTTTACATTTTTCTTTCTGTATTCTCTTTTTTTCTTGTCGTTTCTTCATTTTTCTTGATTTTGTTGATTCCTTTTTGGGTTTCTTTTTTTGTCTTTTTTGCTGATTATCTCTTTTAAAAAAAAAAAAAAATGTGTGTGTGTGGAATAAATTAAATTTTTTGTATTCAGTCTCCATCTTTGTCCCTCAGCCTCACTGTGGTGTTTCTGCACTGCACTTCCCACAGACCACCTGTCAATCAAACAGTGTGGGCGGAGCTTGGATTTTCTGTTGATGCAGTTTGAGTTAAAGGAGTTTGAGAAGGAAAACAGACATATATTGATATGAAAATGTCACATATTTTTACTTTGAAGTGTTTTTAGCTTCTTCCCTCCGTCTCGTGGCGACATGCTTCTTGTTTCATGTCTCATGTTTCATTAGAGAGCAGCAGCAGAGAGAGAGAGCAGTCGACAGTCTCCCCGTCAGTGTCTCCTCTCCTTTCCTCCCGTCTCTTCTTCTTCTTCTCCTTCTTCTTCTTCTCTCCTGGTTTTGTTTTCCTCCTCTCTCTCATCCCTCCTTCCTCTCCTCCATCTGCCTCTCTGTCCGTCTCGCTCTGTCACTCCACTGAACCACCGCAGCAGCTGTGTGTGTGTGTGTGTGTGTGTGTGTGTGTGTGTAACTATGTCCTTGTTTGTGTGTGTGTGTGTGTGTGTGTGTGCGCTGGCCTGCATATGAAAAGACAGGTGTGTGTGTGTCATTTTCCATCAGGATTGTTTTTGGGATAAAAGAGAGGTGTGTGTGTGTGTGTGCGTGTGTGTGTGTGTGTGTGTGTGTGTGTGTGTGTCAGACAGACTGGAGGTGATGACATCCTCCATTAAGACTGGTTCAGGATCAGTCAGGAGACTCAGCTGTGGAAACGACAGAATCACTTTTTCTCTTTTTTTACTTTTTAATATTCCATATTTCCTTCCTTCCTTCCCTCCTTTCTTGCTTCCTTCCCTCCTTCCTTCTTGATAAATCTCCTTCCTTGTCAAATTGTTCAGTTTTCATTCCTTCCAAGCTTTCCAATTTTTTTTTCTTTAATTTCCTTTCTTTCCTTGGCTGCTTCCTTGCTTTCTTCCCTCCCTCCTCCCTTCCTTTGTTCTTTCCTCCCTCCCTCCCTTCCTTCATATCTTCCTTTCTTCCTCCCTTCCTTTAATCTCTCATTGGTCAACATTTTTCTATGTTCTTTCATTTGTCTGTCCGTCCAAATCTGCTTTCTTGCTCTCTTCATGCTTTTTTCCTTTCTTCCTTCTTTACTCCCTCCCTCCTTCCTTCCTTCCTACCTTACTCCCTCCCTGTCCAGATGTTCTGTCAATTATTAATTTGTCTCCTTACTTCATTCTTCCTTGTTGTTTTCTCCCCCGTTTCCTTCCTAGATTCCATCCTTTCTTCTATACTTCATTGGTCAACTCTTTCTTTCTATATTCATTCATAGCTGCCCTTCCTTCCTTCCTTCCTTCCTTCTTTCCTCACCTCTGTTCTTCCTCCTTCCTTTCTTCCTCCCTTCTTTCCTAACTTCCTTCCTCCCTTTCCCCCCGTCCAGCTGTTCTGTCATTTCATAACTTCTCCCCTTCCTTCCTAGATTTTTCCTTGTTTTCATCCTTTTTTCCTTTATTCAGTCATTTGTCTGTCCTTCCAAACTTGCTTCCTTGCTCTCTTCAAGTTTAATTCTTTCCTTCCTTCCTTCTTTCCTTCCTTCCTTCCTCATATATCCCATGCGTGCCAACAGACACATGGTGATTCCAGTGAAGGAATTCCCTCTGTCTTTCCTTCCTTCTTCTCCACTGCTTCTATCCATATCTAATCACACACACACACACACACACACACACACACACACACACTCTGGCCCGAGGACTTTCCAGGAGTGTGATGGGTAGATTCCGATCAGATCAGAGCAGATGAGGAGGGAAAACAGCGGAGGAGGAGAGGTGGAACATATGAGCCGTTTATCTGGCAGAGAGAGAGAAACATTCCTCTTTCTGTCAGAGAAAACAGCTTCACACCATCCGACTCTGTTCTACATTCATCACCCGTCACTTCTCCAAGTCAAGTCCAAGTCAAGTCCATGTCATTGATGTCAAGTCTCAAGTCTAAATGTAGAACAGCAAGTCAAGTCAGAACAAATCAAGAGTCCAGTATCAATTTAATATCTTAAAGAAAACTAAATATCTAGGACTTTTCAATGCAATATGGTTTTAATAGGATAAAAACTTGGTAAGAGCATCATGAGTTTGATTTCTATAATCAGTTTCAACTTCAATAAATTCAATCATTCCATACAAATTCAGAAAACAGAATTTAAATTCAGTCATCTGCTGGAACAAATCTCATCACTTTCAATCTGAGTCATTTACACAAACACAAGATCTCAAGTCAAGACTTTAGAAACCTTTTCAAGTCATCAGAGTACAAGTCAGAGTCAAGTCCCAAGTCACCAGAACCCAAGTCAAGTCGAGTCTCAAGTCTTCTCTTCATGCATCAAGTCTCAAGCAATTAGAACTGTGACTCGAGTCCCAGTCATGTGACTCGAGTTCCCACCTCAATAAATCATTACCTCGTTCATTTTGAGACGTTGGTATCGCTGACGATGCGTTCAGGGATCAACAGCTCACCGGAAGTCTATTCTGTCTCTACTGAGTTGATCGACCTGACAGACTTGGCAGAGAAATATTGACCACAGCCATCAATCAACGTTCCGCCTCATGACAAAAAATAGACGATGAGAAGTTGATCAGCGCGATGCAGGGTTTTCCCCCACTGCATTCAGCTTCCTGCATTACCAAACCTCGGTGGTAAATTGTAGGAAGAAAAAACACTCATCTGACTTTGTACTGGCATAAATTATGACCGAATCTTAATTTTTGGGTGAACTATTCTTTTAAAAAGTAACTAAACTTTGAGATTCCACGGCATGTCATGCTCTAAGGAGCTTTGGGATCAAACAGATCTATTTATGTTGCACTCAAGATGCAAGTATTTCATATGATTGCACAATTCTGAATGACTTATGAAAGCTGATAGGTCGATGTTTTCATTCATTAGATATGCAATTTCTGTAAATATTTTTGTAAATAGACATAAGTATGTGACGTGGTGTCTCACTTGTTCCTGTTTTTCTTTTCTTTTTCTTATGTGTGGACTATAATGTGACAGAGTGTACACATGTCACTGTCAATTATTGAGAGACACTCCCACAGGAGAATAATTGTCCCACACCTGTGCACACAGCATGGGCAGAGAATTATCTATTCAAGATCATTTTTTGTAAGAATTGTTTAAAATACTCTTGACGAAGGTCCAGAGGGACCGAAACGTTAGTATGATCAATAAATTAACTACTACTAAACCCCAAACCCAAATCTGTGGAGAGCCTGACATCTAATGGTAAACAGCATGCTACTGAAATTGCCATCTGCTATTGGCTGATCTTGGTGCCAGGTGATGTCACCACCTGTTGTACTCCATAGAAAGTGATTTTAATACGATTAAGACAGTAATGCCTTACTGTCATTATTGCCATAATCACATTTAAACCATATTTTTGATGTGGTGTAAATGTGTCTACTGGTTGAAGAATTTACATAAATGTGAAACAGGCATAACATACAGTGGTTTATTGTATGGTGATTTTGGAGCAATCTTGCACACTCCTGTCTCATACGCTCCACCGCCCATTTCCCGCCCAAGTGATGTCATGGCGAGCTACAAAAATACCAAATGGGTGCAGGCAGGAAAATATCTGCTTGTACTCAGTGAAATTACAGCTTCACAAGTCACTGTACTTGATCTGCACCGGTATGAAACAGAGCCACTGGAGTTTAAGGACTAGAAAGTTAAGATGTCCAAGGGCAACGGTTGCTAAGGTATGATTGGCCAGTCTGTGTTCAAGGGGAGGAACTTAGGAACTAGAGCCCTAAATCCTCACAATACTGGACCCTGATTGGCCGACAGCAGCAGCTCCTCTAATTCAAATGAGGTAAACCTGCTGATTGGAGGCTTTCCAGTTCAAATGCTGCAAACTGGACCCTGATTGGACGGATTTCAGTCGTTCTTTAGCGAGGGAGCCAATCAGGACCGATGCTGCAGTCAAGTGGTGTCGGATTTACGGTCTGAATGAGTCTCGGTGTTCATTATTATGTCGGATGATCAAGTCAGGATTGATGCCGCATGAATTCCCCGAGTTGTGATGTAATCGCTCTTTCCAACACGGCTGAACAGAGCACAGAGTCGTATGTGAACATAAATGTCACAGAATAAAGCCGAAAATGAAGCACAAGTACAAATTTAAAAGACGTGGATATTCCTTGATAACTACAGCGCTACGGCATTAGATTTCCTACGGTATTTACATTCATAATCCCCTGAAATAGCCAAAGATTGTTTGCTAGCTAGGCTATCGCTAGCTTGATCGCTAACGTTAGCCAGTTGAGGAAGCGTTTCTCCAATTTTCTGACCATAAAACACATGAATGCAAACTACTGGGATGGTCGAGTTGTGATGTTTTCCCCACAAACAAAATCAAATTTAAACAATGTCTTTATTAAACATCTTTGATCGGATATTTAGCTACATAAATAGAGGGAATTCCTGTAATATGGGACATTTACTGTAATAAATGCAAAAACCACTGACTGAGGAGTGTTCAGTGTTGAAAATCATCATCATTAATATATTTTGAGATATTAAATGTTTTTATTAACTATTAGCTATATAGCTGTATGATATTTTCTGTCAGGTTTAGTTATGCATGTGACTATTTGTTTAAAATGCAAATTGCGTGGGGGCAGGGCTGTGTGTTATTTTCCTACTGTGTGTGTGTGTGTGTGTGCGTGCGTGCGTGTGTGTGTCTTGCCAGGCATCTTAATGACACCAGTGCTGAATCAGCAAAATACTGTAAAGGGAGGATGAAAGATAGAGCTGAGAGTGAGAGAGAGAGTGAGAGAGAGTGAAGGATGAGAGAGAGGGAGGATGAAAGATAGAGAGGCAGAGAGGAGTGTGACAGGGTGGAAAGAGAGAGAGAGAGAGAGAATAAATGGAAAAGAAAGAGAGAGGGGAGGGAGAGACAAAGAAAAGAGAGAGAAAGAGAGAGAGTTTAAAGGAGAAAAGCTCCCTCTATTCTCAACTCTTCTATTATTTTCCTCTAGTTAAAGTAATACTGAGGTGTGTGTGTGTGTGTGTGTGTGTGTGTATACGAATGCTCGATGCTCGTCCATGTATGTTGTATGTATGTTCACACACGCTACACTTGTGTGTGTGTGTGTGTGTGTGTGTGTGTGTGTGTGTGTGTGACTGCATGCACCTATTTATTTCTGCGCATTTGTGTTTGCTTGTGTGTGTGTGTGCTGCTTTGTGTATTTTATGCCTGTACTCTTTGTGTGTGTGTGTGTGTGTGTGTGTGTGTATTAATTAGTGTGTGTGTCTGTTCTGCGTGCGTCAGTGTGTGCTTATGCCAGTGTGTGTGTGTGTGTGTGCTTATGCCAGTATGTGTATTTTTGTGTATATGTGTGTGTGTGCGTGCCACTATGTTTGTGCCTTTATCTGTGTGTGCCAATGTGTGTGTGCTTATGCCAGTATGCGTGTGTGTGTGTGTGTGTGTGTGTGTGTGTGTGTGTGTAAACAATAGAGTTGATTAGGCGTTGCGTGGCAGTGACAGCGCTGAGGGGAGATGATTAATGATTCTCTGTTTAATGTGATTAGTCCATTAATACCTCCTGTGATGGCTCAGACTGGCTAGCAGTGGGGAAAGGTCAGCACACACACACACACACACACACACACACACACGCACACACACACACACGCACGCACAACACACACACACGCAAACATACATACATACAGATAAACGCACAGACACAATGCAATCATACTACATGCATGTTCTTTTTCTCTCTCTCTCTCACACACACACACACTCACACACACATACATACACACTCACACACACACACACACACTTCCTTAACAGATCATTATGGAGGTCAAAGAGAGGCGCGTTGCCATAGTTTCCTATCGTAGAGTCGATACTATTTTCAAGTTTAATCCTTCTCTGTTTAATGTGATTATTCCATTAATATTACCTCTGAGGGCACACACACACACACACACACACACACACACACACACACACACACACTTGCATTCCAGCCCTATTGGGACTTTGCATTGACTCCATTCGTTCCCCATAACCTAAACATAATCCTGATCTTCTAATCTCATCCTAATCATGACCTCAGTTTAGAGCAGCGGTTCTCAACCTGTGGGTCGGGGGCCCTCCAGGGGGTCGAGAGATGATTTATGGGATAGGAAAAAAAAAACATTTTTTTTCAGATTTTTCTATCATTTTTCCTTTATTTTTCACCCTCTCTGCCTCTGATAATAAATCAAATAAACCCCCCCAAAAAAGGGAAAATCAATCTTTGGTTTAACTTTCATTCAACAAAGCTCTGTTCATCAAAAAGATTTTATTTTCTTCAAATCAAAATCTCATTCGTTTTACTTCTACAGAGAATCATTAGTGGTGACATCTTCGTGTACTAGGACAATAAAAATTCCAACCAATAGAACGTCACAGATTTTTGATCAGTCCCGCCCCTCCGCCTCTTCCGTCCAATAAAACTGCCTTTCTCTCCCTGCCTGATCTCCCATTGGCTTACGCTTCCGATCGATCCCTCCCTGCGTTATGTCCCGCCTCCCCAACATCCTGTTTCAAAAGGAAATGACATCACATCAAAGAAGCAGTTTCATTGTGACTTTAAGGCGTCACCAGCTTAAAAAAAAAAGTTGGGAAACCACTGGCTCAGAGGCAAAAATGTCCGTCTTTCTATCCTTGTGAGGACGTTTGGTCTTCATAGAAATAGAAAAACAAGAACACACACACACACACAGTTTAACAGTTAAACACCTTTTCTGTTATCTTTGAAGTCGAGGCGGTCGGAGCATTTCGGGCTCCATAAAAAAAAAAAATTCACATTCTTCCATCGACATAAAGTTGAATTCCAGCTTTTCAATCAGCCACAGTGTGAAAAACAGAGAGAGAGAAAATCCTGAAAGCAGCGTCTCTGTATTTAAAAGAATGTTTCTGCTTATTTACGGCTGCCGGTTCCTGACAGACGGAGGGAAAACACTCCTGTTTCTCTGCTGCTGCCATGGAGAACGATCTGTTGACTGCCCACACATACAGGGGGATGGAAAGTGTGTGTGTGTGTGTGTGTGTTTGTGTGTGTGTTACAATCACCAGTACTAGTTCCTGACAGCTTTGAAGTCACTGTTTCTACCTCTGCTATACTGAGCAGATACGAGTAAACACATTACACCCTGTTTGTGTGTTTGTGTGTGTGTGGGTCTATGCAATTATGTCAATGTGAGCATGTTCGTGTGTGTGTGTGTGTGTGTGTGTGTGTGTGTGTGTGTGTTCACATATTACCCCCTTACACTGAATTTAGCGTGTTTATTTTTGTGTCTATGCAATAAAATGCGTTTCTTGGCAAGTGTGTGTGTGTGTGTGTGTGTGTGTGACACCAGCAGTTAACATGTTAACCCTTGTACTGATTTTGTGTGTGTGTGTGTGTGTGTGCCTCATGTGTGACTTTTCAATTGTATATATGTGTGTTAAACTAATCAATAGCGAACATGTTACTGTCATCCTTTATTTCCATATTTGAATTCAATGCTGTGTGTGTGTGTGTGTGTGTGTGTGTGTGTGCTCTCATGCTCAATTAGCAGTGTATTCATGTCTAGACGTAAGTGCATGTGTGTGTATATATACCGTTGTGTGTGTGTGTGTGTGTGTGTGTGTATGTGTGTGTGTTTGTGTTAAACTAACCATAATAGTTAATATGTTGCCCTCATACTCTATTAACGTGTGGATTCTTTGTGTGTGTGTGTACGTGTAGGTGTGTGTGTATGTCTAGATGTGTGTGTGTGTGTGTGTGTGTATGTCTAGATGTGTGTGTGTGTGTGTGTGTGTGTGGGTGAGTGTTAATCTATCCAGTATAGTTAATATGTTGTTCTCATACTCTATTAGCCACTGTTGACAGCTGATGATTGATCTTCTCATCATTTCTCCCTCCAACACCCTGCGGTGAAGTGTGTGTTTCTGTTAGTGTGTGTGTGTGTGTTTGTGTGTGTGTGTGGAAGTAAGTGAGAGAGAGAGAGACCTGCATGTGTGTGTATGTGTGTGTGTGTGTGTGTGTGCATAAACCTCGAGTTCATGTGTGTTCTGTATGCAGTGGGATTGTGTGTGAGTGCGTTTCTTCCTGTTTGTTTTTATCAATAATCCATGAGGATCTTTACAGCGATGATGGGTGCAACAGTGATGCGAATAGTGTTAGCATCACGCAATTACCCATAATCCCACTGTACAACGTCCTCAAGGGTGTTATGGCTTTTATACAACAGTTACCAACAATGTATACCGTCTGAAAAGCTGCACAGTGTGTTGAGAGCATGTGAGTCTGTCTTTATGTTAAACATGTCTTCCTGTGTCTCCTACAGAGGGCTTTCAGGTGATGTCATCCCCTCCTCTGGCGGCCATCTTGGAGGTCCTCAGCTCTGTGAACAGCTGATGTCTCTAAATGTACAACAGAACTGAACAGACGGTTCATTTCTGTCTGTTTCTGACTGAACCGATCATTTCATCACTGATCCATCTGATTGATTTAGTGTTTAGATAATGTCAGCTTGTTAGCTAGCTAACCATAGCATCTGGTCCGACCTGTTCCCATTCCCATCTCGTCCTATGCTGACTCTTTGTCAAATCCCTTGGCGTCGCTATGACAACGCTAAAGGTCTGCCGTATATTTTCTGCCCAATAAGGCATTCCGGTTTGCTGCATTTCTTTGCTTGAGCTCTTTAGTGCTAATATTAATTTAAAAAAAAATTGGTTGTACATCAATTTCGAGGCCAAATGAAAGAAAAAAATGGCTTGCATTTACCATGATGTCACCTGCTCGATGAATAAATAAATTTGGCTCATAACCTATATAACAAGTTATTTCAGTGGCATCTCAATAAACTCCATAAAAGACAGCACTTTATAACCACTGTATTGTTACATCTACTTTACAATAAGCATAATTTAAATAGAAGAACGCAGTCGGGAGTTCCGTTTCTAAACGTTGCATAATCCGTTTCTTCATTGAACATACCTCTTTCTGCCTGTGAAACACAGCTGATGAAATCGTAGCAAAATAGCACCAACAAAAGTATATTTTTGTAATTAATTTGATTATATCCTCTTATAACATCAACCTGTTGGTTCAGATTGTATGCATCTTTTTAATATTGAGCAGTTTGCCAGTAAACAGCAAACTACAGTTTGCACTTCCTATGAGCACTTCACAATAAAAGCCCTGCTCCGTGGGTTTGTTACTGGGGTATTTGAGGGTGGAAAAAACCTAATCTTTTGTCAGATTTCAGCCACCTTAATGGGAAGCAGGAGAATTTCAGAAAATATTGCATTTCAACCCCACTAAGTGCTGCCTGCCATCAGTAACCCCACTCCCATGAAAGTATAGCTCAATAGCTTTCTAGAGAAGTTGACCCCATGTTTCTAGCCCCTTGTGTTGCTGCATAATAAGCCCTCAAAAGTAGCCCGGGGTCAGGGTTCAAAGGGCAATATTGCAGTGCAGGAACCACCCATGTTCTTCATATTGACGTACAAGGCCTTTCCAAAAATGTCTTTAATGTTGTCCTACGACAAAGTTAAATTTTCACCTCTATCCAGCTGCAGCCTCTTTCAGACGTAGTTTCTGAGACCCTTTGAGACTCCAGCCTGGATAAAATCAAATGAGCTTCTTAAAATAATATCCCAACTTGGGTTGCTCTAAAAAGCAAATATACTGTATATTAACCACATAGGCTACCGCATAACTTGCTATAATGAGGAGTGTAACAGTTAAGCAGGGTTGGGTCAGATTACACTAGCCCAAATCCAAAAGTATGACTGTGATTAGGAAAAACATCAATACCTTGAAGGATCCTTTCAACTAAATAAGCAAAAAATGAAAAGACCATCCAAGCTACAACTCAGAGTGTTTTGGAGTAGAGACTAGGGCTAAAGACAAGACGTTACTGAATGGATCTACAGCCACACCACAACAAGCTGACTCAGCTAGCTCTCTGTTTCTAGCCCGGTTAGTACAGATTTACACTTTATTATAGAGAAACAATATTAAGAGCAATGACTGTCAGGAGAAACAAATGATAGGAGCAGCTGCGATAGCTTTGCTGTATCAACCAGAGAAAACAAAAATGTCTTTCCAGGTAGAATAAAACAAGGAAATTTAAAAGAAAAAAATCGCTCATATGATAATCTGTTGCAAATACCTTGAACTGATGTTGGCCCAGGTATCATGGTTCTGATCTTTAAACAACAAAAAGCATGTAAATGTTAATGGGGAAATGTAAACTAGACATAGACCTAAAAGGGCTTATGACAATCTATATGGCACTGATATTCTCCTTTAAGTTTCAATACTTGATACGTGATTTCCTGCCAAAAAAGGCGAATATACAGCATCTCATTAGGGGGTTTGACATGTTCTCTGTTGCAGCCCCTCTTTGTGATTTAGATTTTTTTTTTTTTTTTTTTTACATAAAAAAATCTCGCCGACTGCAGCTTTAACCTTCAAGCCTGCCCGTGTTTTATTCGGTTTACCTTCAGTCGAGGGACTTGGGCCCGGCTTTGGCAGCGTAACACAGCCAATAAACTCGCTCCCAATCCCTCACCAACGGTCTTAGGACTCTGATTTTTTTTTTTTTTTTTTTTTCTACCTTCGATTTGTGCGTCCCAACCACCGGACTTCGACAAGTTTCACACAGAGTCGCGCAAAGTCTCTCTTCCCTCTTTACGTTCCGCAGCTTTGAAAAAAAAAAAAAACCCCTTCAAAGCAGATCAATCAGCAAAGCTTGACTTCGGAAATTAAGAGGGGGGGGGGAAACGCCTCGAAAAACAAGCTTTCAAGTTTTTTTTTTTTTTTTCGAGGCAAAGTAAAAGTTTCGGGGGGGGGGAACTGAAGCTGTTATCTATATGAGAAAAGTTAAGCGCTATACGTTGAAATGCATATCTGAGGCAATCACAATTTCAAAGAGTCACTGGCGCTTATCCAATCACACAGCAGTCACTCTCTCTCTCCTCCTCCTCCCTCCCCCCCTCTCTCTCTCCCTCTTTTTCATTTTATCTATACCTCTCACACGTTCCCTCGATCCCACTCCTCTTCTTCTTCTCCTCCATTTTCCCTTCCTTTCCCCCCGTTTTCTCTGAATTAGATCCATGTTTTGCTATCACTCCCCTTCAAATCTCTCTCTCTCTCTCTCTCTCTCTCTCTCTCTCTCTCTCTTTATCTCCGTTAAGAGTGTTGATCCTTTTCCGCTCTAGAAACCTCGGCGTCGTGCTCTGCGACACACACACACACACACGCGCGCACACACACACTCACACACACACACATTTTAATTAATACATAGATTTAAATTGTGATGCCTGTGTGGCGATGTGATATACACCCCCCCTAGTTAAAAGTCTTTTTTATTGCTTAATCAATGTTGAAATTAATATGATTTAACTCGCGACCCCTCGTTACACACATACCCACACACACCCACACACACACACACACACATCCCCACACCGTGTCTGCTGGGTTATTAATTATAACACTAATTAACCTACGACTAATGATTTGGCCTCTGAGTATGTGTGTGTGTGTGTGTGTGTGAGAAAGAGAAAAGAGAGAGAGTGTGTGAGAAAGAGACAGAAATTATGTGAGGGTATGCATTTGTCTGTGTGTGTGTGTGTGTGTGTGTGTGTGTGTGTGTGCATGTGTGTGTGTGTAACTGTATGTTAATTCGATTCCCAGATATGATGGATTATAGCGGCTTAACGATAACGACAGTGAAACTTCTCTTCAAAGCTCCGGGTTCGTTTCCGTAATTCTGTTTGGCGCTCGGATCAATAAAGTTTTTTTTTTGTTTTTTTTTTAAATACGAGGCTTCGTCCAAAGGCTTTTCACTCTTCTCCTGCCATCCCCCCCCCCCCACCCCCACTGGTGCTGGAGTGGAAAGCGCACCGCCACCTGGGGAGCCGGGGTCGCCCCGCTGCTGGCTTTGTTTACGCTTTGATTTGTTCATTTGAAGATATTTTTCCACTCAGAACTTTTATGGGGTTTTTTTAACGTTTATTCCTACCTTTGTTTACCATGGGAGGATTGACTGAGGCACAGGTTTCTACTGTTGGACGCTGAGCAGTTGGAGGGGGGGTCAAGTGCACTCTGGGTAATGGAGGGGTGGGGGGGGGTCTAATTCACTTTGCCCAGATTTTAAGCCATCCAGTTTTCCTCTTCAAACATTTTATTTATCAAGTATTAAAGCTATATTGGAAATCTTTTAAAGCTCCCATATTCTCCACTGTCCAGAGTTTTATTTTGTGTCTACCGGCGTCAATAAAAACCACAGAATCAAAACAACAGTTCAAATCGTCAGTAAAAAAATATTTTTTGGAAAAACTGGTGCGATAATCTGCATTTGTACACAGGTGTTTTTTTCCCTCTAATATATGCATTGCTATGTAATGTATGCATTGTTTATGTATTGTTCATAAGAGGACCACAGTGGAATTAAGTCATTGACTTTACTGTGTTTTTATCCTCGATTGTTATTTAAGTGTATGTGCTGGGCTTCATCTGGAGCGAAATGTGCATGTATTTATTTTAACTTTCAAATAAATCCAATCCAAAAACACTCTCAATCCATTTCTCCACGTTCATATTCCAGCATCTCTCTGAGTCTTACCAAGAACAGGCCGTTTCTGTCGCCGTGTCTTTAAGGCTCATTAATATTAACGACCCCTCTGTTCCGATCGGCTAACCGTTTCGAGAGTGAAACGTGAGACGCTGCGGCCCGGCAGCTACAGGTAGGGAAAACTCTCCGGTAATAAACAATGACAACCGCTCAACCGCTTTGAAAAAAAACACTTTGTTAGTCTGTTATTTCTTACAGAAATGATAATGAGCGAACCTTTGTGACGTCACAAAGTTACAGAAGTCCAAACGGCTCGTTTAGAGGCTCGCTTTTCTAATATGGATTGTGTGGATTTAGTTGGTGACCGTGTGTTTTGATACTTTCACCATGTTTAGATAGACCATCCAACTCCTTTATCATCACAGAGGCAAGGGGAGTCCTGCTTTACACCATATGGGACCTTTAACATTTCATAGGTTCGGGGTTCTTTCTTAAAACGACATAGTGAAGTTTTTCCCAGCTGGGATTTGAACCAGCAGCCCTTCAGATGTTTCCTTGTTTCTAAATGTGTTTTTTACAGGGGCTGTGAAGATGTAAACAGTGGTGTACTGGGTAGTTTCAACAAAGCAAGCTGGTTGGTCAAAGGCATTACAAGTGAATAGTGTGATAAGGTGGATTTGTTTCTAAATGTAGGTTACTGTGACACAGTAAACTGTCTCGTCTTTAGCCCTAGTCTCTACTCCAAAACATGAAGAGTTGTAGCTTGAGAAGAGTCAGCTCAGTTAACCTGAACAAACTGTTAGCTAGCTAGTCAGCAAACACACTGATGTTAATGTTAGCATGCTAACGCTAGCTGCTACTAGCTACGTTAGCTAGTGTGCTAATCAGATGTGTTAACAAGACAGTGGGGGTTAGCTGAACAGATACTATGGTTAGCTAGTGGTTAGGGTTAGGGTTAGGGTTAACCCTAACAAGCTGGCATTATCTAAACACTAAATCAATCAGATGGATCAGTGATGAAATGATCAGTTGAGACGTTCTAACATCTAAACCACAGTCGTGACCTTTGACCTTTACAACACTGAAGTTTGTCTTTATGGCACCTTGTAATACAGAAAAACCTTTGTTTCTTCCTTCCTTACTTAATTTTCCCCTTTCATCATTTTCCCACCTCCTCTTCTCTCTTTCTCCATTTCATCCTTCCTTCCTCCGTTCTTCCCTCCTTCCTTCTTTTCTTCCTTGCTTCCCTCCTTCATTCCTTTCTCCCTTCCATTCTTTTCCCCTTCTGCTTCCTTTCTCCCTTTCTTCTTTCCTTTTCTTCTGTTTCCTTTCCTTTCATCTTACTTTCTTTCTTTCTTTCTTCCCTTCCATTCTTCCTTTCTTTCCTCCATCCTTTCTTCCATTCTACCATCCTTCCTTCATTCTCTCCTCCCTCCTTAATAGCCTCCCTGCTCCTTTCCATACTTCCTTACCTCGTGTCCTTGCATTGCATCCTCTGTCCTTTGCCTTAAGACTAGGACTATTGATTTTATACACCTAGTTGAAATTGCGGTACACACACACACACACACACACACTGTCTCTCTCTGTGTTTCTCTCTTTCTCAGACACACACACATTCTCCCCTTCAGTCTCTCCCTCTCTGTCACACACACACACACACACACACACACACACACCCCGGTGCGGTGTGACAGCCAGGCTGACAATAGGTGGCTGTCACGGTGATTGATGGTCCTGATTATATGTTAATAATGAAATAAACATTAAAAAACACATTCGATAAAGCTCTCCATTTAATGAACCAACACCTACACTGTCTATCTATCTATTTATCTATCTATCTATCCATCTATCTATCCCTCTCTTGCCTTTTCTTGTTGAGAAATGGAGGGAGAGAAAGAGAGCCAGAGGGAGGAATGAGGGTCGAATGAGAAAGAGATACATGAAGAAATGCAGAAAGAGAGTGAGAGAGAGAGAGAGACAAAGAGAGAGAGGTAGAAATAAAGAGAAAGGAAAAAGACAAACTTATAAAAGAGAGATGGAGAAAGTCCCACTTAATTATATACAAATTCATTTATTTCATTGTTTATTTTGCAATTTCAGGTTTTGCTTTACAGCCTTTCTGACATTTCAAGACTAAATAATATTAAATATTGAAATATTGAGATTCCTCCTTCCTTTGTTTTGTTCATGTTTTGCATGTTTGTCAGTTTGTTGTTTGTGTCTGTCTATACTTCACATTGTAATAAATATATAGAAAATATATACATATATATCTAAAACAGTGAAAGATTTATATCAGCCAAATAATGAGTTAAACAAATATAGTTGTATTTTGCAGATTATTATGAGTATTATAAACATAAGAATGTGGTAATCTTTCATGATTATTGGTGTAAATTCTAATAAAAAATGTTTTTTATATATAGCCTATAAGAAAGATTGATATTAGCCAAATATGAAGAACTATAGAAAGACAGTTATATGTTTTACATATTGTAATGATTAGAATAAACACAATCTAATATAATCACCTTTAATGAGTATCTGTTTGAAAAGTATAAAAATAATGAAACATAAAATAACATATGTATTTATACTGTATACATATATATATATATATATACATACATACAGTATATATACGTATATATATATTTATATATATTATTATATATATATTTTTTTTTATATATTCCTATATTCATTCAACTTATATATATGTATATA
>NW_027282647.1:0-20000 GCF_046629955.1 Centroberyx affinis
TAAATTAACCGCTCTGCCTTTCACTCATCTTGACTACAGTGTTATGGGTTACACTGTTATGTTGATGCCTGGGAGTTGGAAGTGTTTACTCTATCTGTGTTGATGAGTATGGCTACCCATCTCTGTTTGCACTATCCTGCAATTGGCTGGTCTCATCTGGCTGCCTCCTGTTTACAATCAATTTCATGTGCAAGTTACTGTTTACATTTTAGGTTAACTCTAATCTGGAACCGGTTTGGTGGAAGGTAATCGTACGATCATCCCTCCTGAGCCTGCTGAGTGGAGCTAGGGGGAAGTTATAGCTGCTTAGGTAGGTAGGCAGAGGCACCACTGCACCACACATTAGCACAAAGTTCTTCGGGCTGTGCTTTTTAATACAGTGGTATGTAACTAAATAGTTACACCTCCGTTTTTGTGGCAAGTCCAGCTTTTAACAGACTGTCAAACAACGAGCGTTTAGCCTGTTAGCATCACCAGCCTGTGTGGGCGGCTAACTGTCATCCCTGTCAGTGTCATGACGTCTCGCAGCTTTCTGGCAGGTCCAGAGATGGACAAACATATGGGCCTGAAGTGTGAGTTCTGTGACATGGTTGTAGTTGTCTCTGAAGAGGAATTTATTGAATGTGAAATGAGAAGTCGTTGTAGTTGTCTCTGAAGAGGAATTTATTGAATGTGAAATGAGAAGTCTGTCTGATGCAAGGCTATGTGCCAGACTAATCGAGCTACAACACCTGCTTTTTGAACTCAAATGACAATAGGGATATAATGATACATTCAGCTCAAGGTTCAGTTCAGAACCAGAAACTGGGTTCATGGTTTGATATTATCACGATATTTTGAGCAAACGATAAACACGGTGACAGCAGGTTTCTGTAAGGTAAATTTTTTTAAAAACATTTTTAATGCAAGTTCAAATAAAATGTAAGACCAATTTCATCCCCTGAAGGAAGCCTGAAGAGTAAAACAAAACACAACAAAAACGGTAAGGTATACATCCGTGCAACCTGTATGCATAATACAGAGACTGTCCTTAAAATAACCAATGACCTTCTTTTAGCAGTAGATTCAGGTGAAAGTTTTTGGTACTGTAGACTTTGCACTTTTAATTAACCACGTGAAATTCTGTGTTGGCATCAAGAACACATCACTTTCTCTGTCACAACAGGAAACTCCTCTTCTTTTTCAACTCATATTACCTGTGGAGTTCCTCTAGGTTCAATTTTAGGCCCCATCTTGTTTTCCGTTTACACTAGTCCATACATGGGGATGCGCGTGCCACAACTACAACCAGATTTGGCAAAAATGCTCATAAACAGTGTAAATTTCGGAAAATGGAAAAATCTGCTTCGTCAGTCCCTGCCTATGCCAATGCTCAATGCCCATGTGCAGTTTCAGATTGATTGGCCAACCCATTGAGGAGCAAAATGGATGCAGACAGACAGACAGATGGACAGTTTTCCTCATTTTATAGTAGGATGTTGCCACTTGACCATAACATTTGTAAACACAATATTTCTTTCAATTTCTATGTTGACAATACACAGATATATCTATCCCTGAAATGCATTGATTCAAACAACGTAGCCAAGGAATGCTTATATAATATAAAGCGCTGGATGTCACAAAATGTTCTGCAGCTAAATGAAAATAAATCAGATTTTATTTGCCCCCCCCCCCCCCCCCCTCCCCAAACACATTTGAATAGTTCTATAATGAACTAGGCACTTTGTCAGCTAACATGAAGCCAGCTGCCAGTAATTTTTTATGCTGAAGTGAGCTTTGAAGTACAGGTAAAGAGAGTGGTACAGTCTTATTGCTTTCCTCAGCTGAGGATAATTTCTGAAATTAAGCCATTTTTAGCATTTGGAGAAAGTCCTTCATGCTTTTATCTCCTCACATTTTAGACTACTGTAACTCTCTTTAATCTGGCAGCAAGCAAAAGTCTCTTTCACGTCTCCAGCTTGTTCAAAATTCAGTAACTAGGATTTTAACTGGTGCTAACAGGCAAAATCACAATACTCCAAATGTGGCATCTCTTCATTTCTTACCTGTTTAGGATTGTAAGATTTGTAGAATGTAAACCGTGGTTTGGTAGCTGACCACGCTTTAAATAGCTATATCGCAGATGTTTTAACCTCATATGAAGCAGTGTGCAGCCTCTGGTCGTCAGGCAGGACTTTTCTGGTCATTCTAAAGTCTAGCCTGTAGAATAAAGGTGACAATATCATATCTGTGCTGTTTTTTTTAATATTATATTGGTTTTACCCTCAAGTCTTATCTTTTTATCTTGTGCTGACTTTTTTTCAGTATAATGTTTGCTATGTTATTGTTGTAGCACTAAAAAAGTGCTATAAATGAAGTTATTCTTATTCATATTATTCACTCATTCACACTATCCCTCTCCCTTTTCCTCTTTTGCTGCACTCCCTCTGCTCTTTCTTGATGTCTGACGATGCAGAGGCACCAGGGCCACAGACTGTTTTGTGGATAGCCATGGAGATTTAAGTGCCAGGTCCAATGTAGATAAATTAATGAGCCTGCCCTCCACCCACACAGAGACACACGCAATTGCTACGGTGCTCATGATGCATTAAAGAGAGTGTCAGAGGGCTTAAGTCTGCCCTCAAGATTTACAGCCATGGTGAGATCGCAGACTGGCTCCTGCAAAGCCCAATTGGAAAGGAAATGAGAGAACAGACAGACAGACACAACAGAGATCAAGAGATAGTAAAGAAAGATAGCGTCTGCAAAGAGAGAGAGAGAGAGAGAGAGTGTGTGTGTGTGTGTGTGTGTGTGCAAAGAGAGAGAAGGTAAAGAGAGAGAGGTAATGATGGCGCAGGAATTATCAGATGTGAAGGGCTCAGCTATTGTGTTTTTGTGAAAGGATCTGCCTGGAAAAGGAAAGAGCAAAGAGTGGAGTAGAGATTAGAAATACATTATTACTACGATTATCTTCATCAGAGGGAGAGAGCAAGACAGAAAACTCTATACTCTCTCTCTCTCTCTCTCTCTCTCTACATATATATAGATATATATACAGTATATATATATATCTATATATATGTATACACCACTTAAGACCCATCAGCATCTCTCTGCACTGAAATACCTCTTTTCCACCATTCACTGACTTTACAACCTAAAAGCCAGGATCTTCAATTTTTCATCATACATTACCATCTTTGCCCGTAGAACCCGCAATCTAATGAGCGCTGTCCATGTTCCAGAGTGGAGCTGGTAATTTAGCATGCTGTATTATTAATCAGTGTCTCTGTGTGATTTTTGCAGCAATTTGAACGCTTATTTCCCCTATAAAGCTTCGGGGGTTGGGGTAATGAGTCTCCTTCCTAATGACTTTAGCAGTTGACAGAGAAGACACGACGGGCGCTTATGGAATCAAAGGTTTGACTGGCAGGATGAGGGTGGTGTGGTGTGTGTTGATGGAGACTCACACAGAGCGTGTGTCCACTGAGACAGGGGAGCTCCCTCCTCCTCGTGTCTTGGGTGATCAAAGGAGCTGGCAGCAGGAGGGAGAGAACGAGAGAGATAGAGAGACAGAGAGAGAGAGAAAAGCAGTGAGAGCGGAGGGAAAGAGAGAGAGTTGGAAAAAGAGGCTGAGAGCGGTGGATGCAAAGGAGGATGTAAAACACATAGCACCTAAGGATGCTGACACAGCATACAAGATACACCATATGGCAGAGCAGCTTGTCCCTCTGTCTGATGGACTGTCTGTCTGTCTGTCTGTCTGACTGGTTGCTTGTGTGACTACATTTGTGTCCATGTCTAATTATGTCTATTTGTGTTTGTCTGCCTGTCTTTCTAACTGCCTGTCTACCTGCTGCACAAATCTATCTGCCTTAATATTGGATTATCTTGCTGTATATGTATATATTATATTCCTAGTCTCTCTGTTTGTCCATCTTTCTGTATTTTATGCCTTTCTTTACGTATGCCAACCATGCATTAGCATCCTTGAATCTGAATGCGTGATACAGCACATGTGAATTTGTGTGTGTATGTGTGTGTGTGTGTGCGCGCTAACATAATGTAAAAATGTTAAAATGCATTGGTATCACTGGAGAAATCCACCTGTTCCGGCTTTTAATTCCTGAAAGGTTGTTGTTTTTTGGATTACAGTAAGCGCTACAATAAGCAGCTGCAGGTGAAGCTTGCTCTACAGGGCCAGCAGCCTGGCTGTCATATTTGATATTGTTTAGTTCTCTGTGGCAGAGATTTATGACAGGGAAAATCTGTTCACCACTGTTCCCACAAGCATTTAGAGAGAAACACACCATACCTCACAAATATTTAAACACATGGAAAAGGCTTCTAGCACATAGCATGATGAAGCCACACAGTAATAGACCTATGTAAACAAAGCAGCATGTACACACATATACACACACATAAATATCCTAATTTCTCTGCTCAAATCTCCATCCTACCCCCTCTTCCACCACTGGTATGATAACAGGCCATGTCCCCCCCCCCCTTCTTCTTCTGTTTTTTTCTTCTTTCCCTCTGTTTTGTCTCTCAATCCTAAAGCAATGAGACGATTTTAACACTGCAGGGGGCGCTGTTTGTTTTTAAAGGAACAGCCTCTCTGACTTGGCGATCGTCCCAGCTTCTTAACTGAAACCGGCCGCTGCCGGGTTGTTTCCACAGAGATTATCGACGCCTTGGCAAAGAGATTACCTCCGGGAAACAAATTGGTTTATTATCATTTCACGACTCGAATGCGTTAATAATGCCAGGGAGAGGGAACAACGAATTCACCAGCAGACGTCTAGACATCAGGCTGCCGTGATTGCTGGTGCGATTGGTGAAATAGTATTCATGATAAATAGAGAACAGATGAAAAAGCAGATGAGGAAAGTCACCGTCTTTATATAGGGAATGTGTGGTTCTCATTTCATCTCACTGGTTCTCTCCAAGTAGCATTAACAGAGGAAAAAACAAATGCACCAAATAAAACAGGCTCCCAGGGAGGCATTGCTGCTGCAGAGGGAGTGATTTTTGTAGCCAATGGTATGGTTTTCTTGTTAGTTACATGGCAGTTACATCTCTCACAGCACTTCGGTGAAGAATGCTCTTGACATCCGTCTGTGTCTCATGAGAGTCATTTTGCTTCCCCAGTTTAGTTACACTGAATGCTTTCTAGGAGGGATGCAAAATGGTCACAGATGAGCGCTCTGACCTCAAGTGAAAGCAAAGGATTCCTCTCTTAATTTATTATGGATTGTCTCCGTGGTTGCGGTCTGTGAGTAAGTGAAAGGGCCGCACCCTTGGATTTTCATGCCTAAATGGCGGATATTCCAGAGTTTAAGAATAGAGCCACCCATGCAATTTATGGCACCATGTCCCCCCCCCCTTAATGACAAGATACTGACGACGTTTATCAAATTAACTGCTGTCAAGTGCCGGCACCGTCGCGGGAGGATTACCGCGGAAATGCTGTGTTCAAGTTCATTTGACGGCATGTCTATCCCCCCCAGCGATGCTTTAGCTGAGGCTTCACTTTAATTTCCACAGCTTTCTATTTTCACTCGTCTACCACCCCCCTCTCCATTCTGTGTTAAATTGCCTCTAAATTGGATATTTAGGGGATGTAGGTACTCAGGGGAAAGGGGTGCCCTCTCTCTCTCCCTCTCCTCAAGGCACCTCTCACCCCAGTTTTCTTTCCATCATAGGTGTACGCCAACACACACACACATATATTTCACACTGTTATTTGAGGGGCAGTAATGAAAATTGCAACATTATTGGTATGGGAAATCACATGGACGCAGGCACAAGTGCACACATACACGTGCAGACAGGGGTGCGTCTTATTTATCTCTAGGATCCAGACCTGGCCCCCTTAATAAGCTAAGCTCTCCCAAATCCACTGTGCCCAACTGGCACACTGTACATGAAGCCGGCGTAGGGGGGGGGGAGTGACGGGGGAACTAATAAAAAACACCATTCGATCTCTGATTACATTCTCCTGTCTGGCCAAATAGCTGGATTAAGAAAGAGGGCCCTGGGCGCTGTAGCGTAACATTGGGCCCTATGGGGCTGGGTGGGGCAGCAAGGTAAGTGTGTGAATGCATTTGTAATTGTGTGTGTGTGTGTGTGTGTGTGTGAGGGAGAGAATGAGAGAGAGAGATGGTGTCATATTGGCAGCGGTAGGATGATCCGGGGTGGAGGACAGGCCTCCTCCCCTCGTCCAATAAACACGTCAGCAGCCTGTGCAGATTTATGACGGCCATGCTGGGGGAGCAGCATGACGGGGGGTGGAGAAGCACTTCTCTCTATCGAGGATATCTTATGCTTCCTTTGAGAGTCTCTCCATTTTACATCCCCTCTGTCTGCCTCATTGTCTCTGTCCTCTCTCTCTTCATATTCATCTCTCTCTCCCTCTCTCTCTCTCTCTCTCTCTCTCTCTCTCTCTCTCTCTCTCTCTTTATAGTCATTTATGTGATTCCTCTCATTCTGTCTCTCTTTTTCACATCCACCCCTCCTTTCCTCCCTTTCTCCTGCACCACAGAGCGTTAACAGGGCTTTAGGCAACAATTGTTTCTTTTGTCTGTGGGCTGCAGCTCTCTTTATCTCTCGAAAAACTCAGACAAGCCGTTTAATTCCTGTATGTGTGAACATGTGAGGCAAATAGATGCTTAGCACATTCATCTTTTACCCCTTTCCCTTTTTCCCCTTTATTCTGTATATTGTCCACCACTGTTTTTGGGGGGAAATAAATCATCCTGCACCTTGTACCTGCACATTTGCCATCCTTATTTGTTTAATACTTAGAGCTACTGAGTATAGAGAAACTCTTTGAAGAAAGTGTTAAAATTGTTCGGTTAAAACCAGTGCTAAAGGTCAACACTACCCTCACCTATAATAGAGGTGTGCCAGTAAGATTGATGTATTTTTGCACTGCAACAGTATGTGTGTATGTTGCATGCACATGAAGAGAGCAGGACAGGGAGAGACAGACAGGGAAAGGGACACAGAGAGACAGAGTGAAGCAGAGGCACAGACTTGCTTTCAACTTTATTACCGAGGTATGAGAGAAGAGACTGAGAAGAATAAACTGGCAAGCCAATGGGACAAACAGAGTGAGCAATGTGACTTGTGTCTAAACACATGAATCACTTATGTGCCACATATGATAACGTGTCTAAACAGCAAGTCCAAAAAATCAGATATGAATCGTATATGAAAAAAATCATATTTCAGTGGCAGTGTAAATGCAGCCTACTACTACTACTACTACGACGATGCTCTATAATTAGATACATGAATAAAAATCACAACTGTGCTCTTTCATATGTTATTATTTCCACCTCCGTATAAGTAATGTAATAATAATAATAATATTATTCAAGTTTAACAAGGTGAATCATACAGTACATAGTTTATCTGTAGTCCCTACCGGTCTCCCAGCTCTCCACAAACACCCATACATATTTTTTTGTAATTTTATTTTCCGGAGGTAAAGTTTATTTTCTGTATGTTTGAATCAAATGTTTGTGTAGATTCATGCATGGGATTGAGAATCTCACTCACCAACTAGACTAGTCCTCCCTTTTCTGGACTCTCCCGCTCCCAAAATCCCTCACCTTGGCCGAGCAGGCGAGCTTCATTTTGTGCCCTGGTTAAAGGCAGGTAGAGGAGAGACAGATGACAGAGGAGAAAGAGCAGATGGGATGTTTTAGTGGAGGTGAACCAGTAGCACCTGTAGTATCAGGATTGGCGCCGATCCAGCTCCAAAGAACTCAGACGCGGATTGGCAAATACAGCTGTCCTGATATTGATACTTTGATGATTATGCACTTTGCTGCAATGTAAAACTTTTCCAGTGGGAGGAAGAATGTCTCCCAAGGTCTGAAAATGCTGAAATTATGCTTTTTTGTGAAGTTCGCATGCATAGCACTTATTGCTTAGAAGAGGGGCCTTGGGTAGATTAAATGCCTTTCACTTTTATTCACTTTATTCGCTTTTATTCACTGTTCTTTATCCATTGACATATTTTTAATAAGCTGTGGTTGAGCAGTGTTAAAAAATGAGAAACTACAGTATATCCTCTAGCCCATCTTATGTGGCCGATTTTCTATCTTATTATTATAGTTTATCATCCAATGGTCAGTGCATAATGTGATCAAATTAATAATTAAATACAATCGATGCACTTTTGTCTGTAAGTGCTTTATAATAGGCCAACACTAGGCAGCATGAATGACTGCAAGTTGAGTACTACTTGGATCAGTACTCACACCAGCCAATCTACTTAATGAAATCGGCCTCCTCAGTACTTTTATCAGATCTGACAAATTAATATCCGTGTTCTTCTACACTGCAATTTACAGTGGTGCAGGACGACCTCACACACACATTATATAGCTTGTTATATTAACTGCTATTATATTGCAATCATCTTACTGAACTCCATTCTTCTTCATTGCTCTTATGTTTTCATATTGTTGGCTATGTCTATTGTTGCTGTGTGTTGTATTGTGTGACATTTTAACCAACCTGTGTAGCCAAAGGCAAATTTCCACTGCGGTAGACAATAAAGTTCTATTCTATTCTAATTTTATTATATTAACTATTATATTATATTAACTGTAGGCCCTGGGGCTAAGTCTAGTCACACTGTAGTGGCAGAGATCACCGTCACACCGTCAGGTCATTGAGGGTTACACACAACGCACAAACACACATATACTGTACACACACGAAAACACACACATTCACAATCCACTCTTAAAAAAAACCCAACTTAATGGTACATCATAGATCAGCAGTTGTTATTATTTAACTGTTACAAACGGCTGCGAAGTATTTGAAGCTTAAGTGTTTGCGTTTTGAGTGAAATTATCTGGGAGGCAGCATCAATAGGTGGGTGTCACATGACACCCTGATACCCTGATACCCTGCCCTGCCTATAATGGTGTTATGGAAAGACCCATGTGTTGCCATGGTGGCAGACCACCTGCTATTCCCAGTGAGATTTTAGTTTTCCACCTGCTCTAGGAAAGAAAACCTGTTCCTCTCCCAAACGCTGTTTCCATGTAAACATTTTACTGATGTGTGTAAAGGTTTAGAGGCAGAGTTTGGTTGTTTTAGTTTGCCAATAGCTCCAGGATGAAATCAATAGGTGGACTGGTTTTGTTTTTCGTTTTTTTTTTGGGAATGCGAAAGGCAGCACTTCATGCATATGTGTTAGATATTTGTAGTTTATGCTATTCCAGAGAGGATCGGTTGGGAGGAAAAGAGAGGAGGGAAAGTCAGGCAGCACACAGAGAAGAAACAGGAAGATGCTGATCTGTGACCTGCATGAGGATGAGGAGGCCAGCTGTGGACGCTGCCAGTCAGCAGACAGACACATAAACTGATCTGTTCACAAGGAGGAGAAAAAGACGAGGAGAGAGAGAGAGAGAGAGAGAGAACGTGAAGGAGAGACGGGGAAAGCTGCATAGACATGCAGTTTGATAAATACAGAGATGCAGGGAGATACAGATGGGGAAAGAGAGAGAAACTGACCAGAGGCAGAGTTGCAGGCAGCGTCTGGGCCTGGATGAGGTCAGATGTAGACTGACTGAAGCCGAGTGTTTGCTTACCGTAAGACCACAGGCCATGGTGACCCATTAACAGACTAGTAATGTTTAGCCCCTCCCCCACTGGAAACTGCACACCATGCATGTGCACAAACACACACAGATAATATATTGTTCTATGATCATTTGAAGGATATACACACATGAACACTATATTAAGTTAGACCTTTAGGCAAACGGCATACTGTATTTAGTAATGATCTCGTCTAATCTGATTTAAATGTTATATAAGTTGATTTATATAATAGGAAGGGCCGCTTGTCATAGCAGATGTATGCCTCTGTTTGTGAAGAGCAGAAGAATTGCAGCTCTTGAGTAAACAACATGCCCTCGTGCCTTAGAGACATAAATATTCCCCACAGGACAGTCACTACAGTCACAATCAGATCTAGTACGAATTTATCTACCCAGATTTAAATATAGTTTATGATAATTTTTGTGTGATAGTCATCCTAATTCTGTGGTTAGAGCACTGACTTTGCCCCCTTTTTTACCAAGAGGAGGTTACAGTCTAAAATTGTTGTTTGGATGTTCAGTATTCTTGGCTTTAGGGCTGTGTGGGCACTACAAGCATTCCAGATACACACACACACACACACACACACACACACACACACACACACACACACACATACATACACACACACAGGCTGAGTGTGTTCTAGTGACAGTATTTTTCCAAAGCTAGGTGGTAGGAAGATTAAAATGGGTCCCGAAATTATTCTGGTGTTCTGGAGAAACAGCTGGAAGAGTATTTTTTTATTTAAACGTTGGCCGGGCATGTTATGCTGCCGTTTAGAGGTTGGGGTAAGTGGGGGGAAAAAAAACACACAGCAGTATGGTACACACTCGTCCTCCACTCAGTGATTCCCATCCAAAGCCTGTATTTTTAGACAATCGGTGAACCACTCCTAAAAATGTATATTGTATTTCTGTTAGCATGTTGTTTTCTGAACTATGTGGACTGGAGCAAATAGTAATAAGTTACAGCAAAGAAAAATAGAAAAATACAGTAAGACTGGAGCAAATGGTGTGTGTGTGTGTGTGTGTAACAATGAAAAGTATTAAATATATGAATGTCAGCAGCAGGTACGCAGGGTGTGCAAAATACCAGCAGCAGTGCACACTGAGACACGGAAATGAATGACAATAATGTACAATATGAAAATATACAAAGAATCTAAAATATATTCATCATGAAAAGAAATCAATTAATAGTAGGAGTAGCATACACATGGTCCTGCAACATAAGATAAACCAAACTAAAATGTACTTTAAATAAAAAAAAAAATAATAATTCTAACATGAGCCTCCACAAGAACCCTCAAAATAATTTAGGATTCAGAGATTATGTTTTTTTTAATTTAAAATATGTGACCCCAGAAACAGTTTCAAGTTTGAAAACCACTGTCTTATGGTATCAAGTGCTGATAATTGCAAATTGCCCACACTGATTAGCCCAATGGTTCTCAACCTGGAGGTCGGGACCCCCCAGGGGGTCGCAAGATAATTTTGAGGGGGTCACAAGATGATTTGTGGGATAAGGGTCATGACTCATGGGCCAAAAAATGTTGAGAACTGCTGGACTAGATAACCAGGCAAACAGTTCAATACTTTGGTTGGCATGTGACTGTGCCCAAATGGTGCATGAAAAACTAGCACAGCACTGTTCAGTTTGGTTTGGTAGAGCAGTATGAAATGCCCCTTGTACCCCTTGGCATAGTGGGAAGAGACTGTTTACATACACACACAGATACACACACACACACACACACACACACACATACACAGACCCTCTATGCAGCTCCTGCCTGGCATGATGCCCCCACAGGGTGCGGTGGGCAGCACCCACCCACATGCAGCAGCGAGTACGCAGGGCGGGCAGTGGGTGGGCTGAAGGTCAGACAGGCCCTGGACACACTGGCATCGTTCTTTCTCTCTCTCTCTTCCTTTGTCTGTCTGTCCCTCTTTCTCTCTCTCTCTCTCTCTCTCTCTCTCTCTCTCTCTCTCTCTCTCTCTCTCTCTCTCTCTCTCTCTCTCTCTCTCTCTCCCTCTCCCCGCAGCCTCTCTCTTGAGTGTGATAGCACGATGTGACCTGTGAAACAAACTGTATGTTTCTGTGTCTGCGCTGATGTAAGAGAGAGAGAGAGATGTCGAGGAGACTGAATAGAGACACGAGAATGTATTAAAGATGTTAAATATTAAAGTGGACGTCACCTGAAAGTGCCACAGAATATTCAGTTATTACATTATGCATAAAATAGTGCAAGGTAATGTAATACTCCAGTTACTTTTCCCTCAAATTATTTAATAAAGACACAAGAGGCTTTGTTTTTTGCCTCCTGTGTAGTGTTTCTTTTATACTAGCTGTTTATTGCTTCCGCGTGTGTGTGTGTGTGTTAGTCAGAGAAAATGTGTGTGTGTGTGTGTGTGTGTGTGTGTGTGTGTGTGTGTGTGTGTGACTGTCAGCCCTAGTGTGGGAGAAAACTGGCTCATAAAGATACAGACAGAATGCTGATTGTTTGGTGTGAACTGAGAGCATTCTGTGTGTGTGTGTGTGTGTGTGTGTGTGTGTGTGTGTGTGTGTGTGTGGATTGTGAGTTTGGAAAGTGGTGTGGCATCTTATTAGTCTGAGTCAGCACAGATGAAGCCCAGCCAGCTCTCTGAGAAGTGCGGTTCTGTTGAATTTAGGAGTGGGAGGAGATGACCGAAAGGTCTTCTCTGACATTTAGAGATACACGATGTCTTCCCCTCAGCTGTTACACACCAGATTCCCTGAACCACTGACTGTATCCTCACCCCCTGGAGGCTTTCTGTCAGACAACAATCTTAACACACCGACACATGTTTACTGGAACCACACAAAGGCCGAACCGTGACTAGCCAACAATAACAAATGAATAGCCTAACTTTCTTTGTGTCATTGTAAAACAAGTAAAAATGTAATGTGTTTGCGTCCAGCTCACTGACCTTTGTTGCTTAGCCCCTCTTTCTGTCCCACCTCTCCTTGCAAAACTCGGCACACATAATCACCGGAAAAATCACTATTTTCCTATGCAGAAAGTAATGGTGCTCACCTCAGAGGCAGGTCATGCACCGTTCCAAAATTTCCACAGAGATGCTGCGGTCAAAGTTCAAACTATTTGACCCAGTTTGTAGTTTGCCTTTCAAAGCACTTCCACTCAGATCACAGCTTTATGTTACAGTATGCAGGCATCTAGTTTCCAGAACTGTACCATACATTAGAGTTGAAAATAAACTCCTTGCAATATGTGCCAACTTTGTGTGAGAATTAATCCAACCAGTAAATGAAGTGCGCCTCCATTCACAAGACATTGATCCTGTCCGGTGTGTATTGCAAAGTAAAGGAACAGTTAACATTAATGGGTATGTGTGAGTATTGTGCTGGTTAGATTGAAGCTCACACAAATAGCATCATGTTTTGTTGCAAAATTGCTAAATTCTAAATTCTGGTGTGAAGAGATGATTTGGCATCACCTAATGAAGCAGAAATGCCATAAACAATATGTATAAAAGATGCTGAAGCAGGATGACTAACGAGTTGTTCTCTCCAATCGCAGATGGCCATTTCACAGGGACTCCTCCCACCTACGGTTACGATGCGGACCGAGCAGAGGAGCAGCGGAGGCACCATGACATCCTGCCATACATCGATGACTCACCGTCCTCGTCACCGCACCTCAGCTCCAAGAGCCGCAGCAGTCGGGACACACTCTCCTCCGGATCGCTGGAGTCCTCCAAGTCGGTCAGTGTGCCACCCAACAGTCTTCTAGTACTGGTGTTAGTTTAGGAGGAGATATTTAGATATTGGTCTCTCATACAGTGGTATACATGGTAGAAGTCCCGTGCATCCACCTTAGTTTAGTTTATTAGTTTATTTAATAAGGACTATGTGCAATACAGTAGTTGTACCAGAGTTAGCTAGATACCTAATTTACATCTGTGGTCCCATGGCAGGAAAACATTAAAACAATGCAATTAACAAACTTATTAACAATACATCGCTTAGGACAGCCTCATACAACATATACATAACATACTTTCCATACTTTCCAATTTTCTTAGTATGGTTTTCCTCTTGGAGGTGGCACAGCAACACAGCAGCAGTAATGCAGTAAACATGCAAAAACACCAAAACTGTGAACTAGCCAATATCAAGGATTTTTTACTAATGCTTGTGTGCGATCCAAAGCATAATACCATATGAATATAAGGTACCCACACACCACACATGTGGGTGGAATCACTCTTCATTGGCAGTAGGTACTGATGCGTTTATTGACCCCAATACAGTGCAAGAAGTGGGCTAATCTATTCTTAGAGCAATCCCCGCTCCGTTAAAACCTGTCAATTGATGAGAAATCAAATCTGCTATGTGAGAGGATTGATAGAGGACAATATCTCCTGCCTCGTAACCTCAGAAGCAGTCATCCAGTGAAGAAACTCATCCCCTTAAGAGTATGGGTTTTTCTCATCCAGGGTATTAGGTAGAATTACCTATCACCTCCATCACCCCTTCGCTGCTTTCATCCTCTTACCCTCCTTCCTTCTCGTTTTCTTGTCTGCGGAGGGAAAACCAGTGATCTATGACGTCTGGTGTTCCTCAAAGGTTACCATGGAGAGGATACACACACACACACACACACACACACACACACACACACACAGACTGTATGTTTACCCATCCCCCACCACAGTCAGCAGTGATGAGAATGAGCGCAAATGCTATAGCCGGAAGGGCACAGGTTGTGGCCAATAGGAGTGACAGCAGTTCCGTTCTAGATGTTTCTCATCTATCATAGGTAGCTAATTGTCATCACCAATTGCACATTATTTTATGCATGCTCGCTCGCTAGAAGATTTGTAGCGGACAAACACGCTATAGCCATCTGTTAGATTAGGATAGAGGGTATCATGGGAGAATGTAATGGCCGAATATTGCCATTCTGCAGCGATCTCTCAGAGGAAGTAATCACATCAGCGGCCATAAAGCAATATCAGTGACTCCGCCCCTTTAGTCTTCCCTCTCTGTTGGCGGTAGTGAGCGCCTGTCAATCTGATTGATGGCTTGAATCTGCCAATAAATGATGGGTCCCTTGACTGCACCCAACCTTTGACCTGTGGGCTTGGATCCTTCATAGATTTTGCTTTACACACATGCATGTATACACACACACACACGCACACACACACACACACACACACACACACACACACACACACACACACATAGATAGCCTTTCATATTCGCATGGGGTTGCACACCCTTGCCTCTGCGTAAACACACAAGCACACGCACATATCCGTTTCTCGCAGTGCAGCATGATGGATTTGGTATAGAGATTGAGGTGGGATTTGCTGAGTAAACTCTCATGTTTAGAGGCACAATCCCTGAGCAAACCTGATGCTGTGGGTGTGTGTGTGTGTGTGTGTGTGTGTAGGTTTGGCGGAGGAAACAGGCTCACGGCCAGTTAAATATATTACACAGCCATACAACAATTATCCATTAACAAATGCAGCCAGACATGCTTTCAATAATTGTCACGAAAATGGAATTACCGTCGTCCTTGATTTGCCATCAGACAGTCGCTCCTCAAACATCATCCTCGTCTCACCCTCAGATTGATGAGTCAGAGCCCAGAGGAGCTCTGATTGGCTCAGCAGGGGCCGATGGCTTTGTGATGTCGCTGTGATGAGTCATCACCGCCGGTAATACTGCTGATTTAATTTTCCACAACGTTTCTTATTCTCCAACAATCCCTGTGCCACAGAGGGACCAAAGGGGAGTCGCTGATGTCATGGAAGTCCGCTAGTGAAGTATGATGACTGCGCCGTGACATTTTTCCCCAGTGTTGTCTGGGCAAAAAAAAAAAATTCACTATGTGTTGCAACCCCATTTCAGGCCTATGACGGCGCTGACCGGATGTCCACTGTTCAAGCAAGGATGGCCTCAGCTTACTTGTTAGTTTTCTTACTCATTTCCCCCCAAAACACATTTTCCTTCATGACAGCGAACATTTTTCCCTGGTCCTGGTAAACCCCCACTATGCCCGGTTATAGAAAAGTAGATAAATTCCCCTCCTCTCATTTAACTCCTCGTCCTGTCTGATGGCATCACAGCCTGAGGCTGCGACCTGAGGGAAAGTTCATTTCCCTTTTCCTTCTTTTCCCAGATGGCCAGCCTCTCTGGATAAGGAGATTCAGAAAGGCTGAGATCTGCCTTGTTATAAAGCTTCATGTCTTTTAATGAGGCTTTCTCTGCCTGCGCAGGGCAGCTCCTTTTCTCTAGAAATGAAAGTCATGGCGTGATGCGGCATGGCACATGTCAACACGTCCCGTCCAGAATACCCGCAAGCCCCCTGTAGACATAACTCTGTCAATGTCTATCACGTCCGAAATGCAGGGGTCAGAAACACAGAGGGTACTGCAGTTCAAATAAGTCAGCTTTCTCCCCATGCACAGGATTATTCACAGATGGCTCTATTACAAAGCAGACACACAAAGATAGGAAGCAATCTCATTAGGCATTTCAGAAGGCGAGGGACGGCAAAAAGGATGGTAAACAGATTAGAATATGAAAATTGAAAAGGGTTAATATAGTGTGGAACAGGGCCACGCATTGCCGCCCACTTCTCTCCTCTCCAGCCTGGCACTGAGTGTTTATATGAGGTGACAGTCTCCTACACTCCATGGGAGAAGAGGGAGATGGAGAATAATGTTATTACCGTCCCCAGCCGCTCAGTTTCTATCTGGGTCTCCAGCCGCTAAGCTACATCATTGTGCTTGACAAATAAACACTGTTTGCATTGATTCTCGTGTATCTCCCATGAACATTATCCGTGCATAAACAAATCAGGAGCAAATCACAATTCCTAAATCATATTAGAGCCACCGCTAAGGGGTGTTGTGTGTGAGTGGAAACAGAATGGGTTCAAGTGTGGGCTCAAACACTCTTGAATATTAGTTTCTGTTGACTCTGTTGCTCTCATACAGGGACACATACAGGACATGGACACATACACACACACAAACACAAGTATACCCCGATCAGGGAGAATGTGTGTTATTTTGATTAGCGGAGCAAAGATGCAGCCAGACCCTCTTTAGTCTGTGGCATCTAAACCCTGAGAGCGGCTCATTAGTTGCTACGGCGATGAATAAAAGATGATATGTCTGGAGATGTGGGGAGAACCCTTGGGGGGTTGTCTGGGGTCTAAAACTATGAATAAACACTTTATGCTTCCCATCTTCCCTCTGCTAGTTCAGTTACATAGGGCCGGATGTTAAAAAGTTCCTTCCCTGCGATTTGCCTCAAATTATTTGATCCTTCAAGTAGACCCTCATGTTTCTCAAGTCTTTCACCGGCAGGCATATTCTGTGAGGGATATGTCTGTAGCTCATGCCCATATATGTAGAGGATTTACATTAATTTTCCATTCATTCACAAATATTCAGGGTACTCAGTTGTAGCCCCAGGCTTTTGCTCTTGCAATGTAAGGTAATATCTTTAAGAGCTATCAGATATCATAGTTGCATTACTTATTTACTTGCAGTACACTCTCTTACTTCCCCTGCTCATATGCAAAGAGAAGACTTCTCCACTTTTGGTTGTCTGTTGAATTATCGTTCAGTCTGTACATATGCACAAATAGGGCTTTTTTCAGGAGAAACTGATGTTGTTATACAGACCCCTATCTGGTGCTATAGCAGCCTGATCATAAGACAGCTCCATATGATGCATAATACATGTCTGTCAGAATCGTTTCCTTTATCCTCCACATGAGCTGTGTAAGAGAAAGAAGGAGAGATGATATGAAAGCATAAACTATTGAAGACGAGGGGAAGACACAGACGCAGAGGATGAGAGTAAACATACTGTATATATTTCCAAGCCCTTTAGAGGAACAAGTCAAAGCAAAACTCTGCACAAACTCTGTTGTAAGATAGTATATTAAACACTGGCCCTTTCTACAGTAGTCTGTGCCTGGTTTCCCCAAAACCATTTTAATGCTAATATCATCTTTGCCCCATTTGAAGCCCTTACACAATTATGACCTCTGTGTTTAGTGCTAAGATGCTAAGAAGCTAGAACAACATAGCACCAAAAGGTCAAAGCGTCTCCACTGTCTTTAGATCCTGGTCAAACCTGTCTTGTTTATGGCTGAGATAGAGAACAGATCTGCAGATACTTCGCTCTACAACCAGGGTGCTTAAACCAAAACATGAACCAAAAGAAAAGAAAATGTAGCTGAAACATGTTGGTTTAAATAAAGCACTCCATATTCTACCACCAGTTGTTGCTGGACATTTTCTTTTCTTCTTGTTTATGGCTGAGCACACTGCATTTCACAGCCTGGTCAGACCAGGCCAGAGCTGGCCACAATGTCCAGCATAAATGATTAATGGTTATTGATTGTAAATGGAATGTTGCCCGTATATTGTGTAAAAGTTTTGTGCAGCATTCATTTTTAATAGTTAGCAGCATGTTCAGTCAAGTGCTGAAATGAAATGTTAATTTGAGGGGCGCTTATCATTTTCAAGTCATGTTGTTTTGCTAGCTGGCTAGGCAACAGAGATGCAAACCAAACCATAGCTTGTCGAGCCCTAACAGTACTGAACAGAGCTAATGGAGACAAGGTAATAGACTCCTGGGTAATGGAGTCCATAATCAGCCTCGACCATTCCATGATTTTCCAGGCTGTCTCAGTCCCCGGAGGTCCATGCTGGCGTAAGCTTATGCAGTGGCCATGGAAACAGAGCTCAATTACCACCTATTTAAGTAAAAGCATGCACACCCACAGATATCAGTAGCACACATATCAAGGTGCTCACTGTACAACAGTAAATGCAGCTTCTCACAAGAATGCATCACTTTGGCAAGCATATTTATACATGCTTAAATTTTGCTGTGCTCTTGCAGTGGATAGGTACTTGTAGAATTACAATAGCTTGACACACACACACACACACACACACACATGCACTGAGAAAAAACCCACACCTCAGGATGTATCGCTTGTCTGGATCTCATCCTGTCTATTGGATGCGTTTTCTGAATTCTCTCCATGCCGTAGTGTAGTAGCTCTCCTGTCTCATAGCCCAGACATTTCCAGACATTTTTGAAAACAACAAATGAATGAGAGTGAAACACGCCGCCCCAGAGTCTCTTGTGAACGTGCTTGACCAGGAATATTATGGCTTTTGTTCACACTAGGGTCACAAAGGAAGATTCATGGGAATTTCTAGATCTCAAGGGGGGGAATTGCCGGATCAACTTTTCCTGAATATCGGCTCCGTAAAAAGGAAGATTTCTTGGTGAAGCTGCATGTGTGAAAATGGGCTTATATTCCTTCTTTCCTCTGCCCTTTATTCTTACTCTTTGCTTTCGATCACTCTATCTCTACTTCCTCTGTCCGGTCTTTCTATCCTCCCACTGAGCCCCTTTTGTGTCTCTGTCCAACTCCTCATCATCTCATCACGTCTCTCTTTCTTTTCCCCTTCTTTCTTTTCCCCTTCTTTCTCCATCTGTCTTCCTCATTCTCTCTCTCCCATCCTTGCTGTCTCTCTCCCCTGTAAACAGTCCAAATAAAGAAAAACAAAACGCCAGTCCTACCCTCTCTCTTTCTCTCCTCTTCATCACATCAGATATCTTACCTATTCTGCCCTCTTTCCTCTCCTTCTCCTCTCTGTTTCACTTCATCCTTCCTTCCTTCCCCATCTCTTCTTCTCTTCTGCCTTCCTTTTGATCCCCTATAACCCTTCTCCCTTTCCTCTCTCCATCCTTCCCTCCTTCCCCTCTCCTCCCCCTTGTAGCCTAAGGGACCAGATGCTTCCCCATCCCAACCTAGGTTGCGTGCGTGTGTGTGTGTGAGTGTGTGTGTGTGTGTGTTTGCTAGTGTGCTTGGCACTAGCACATTCTCTCACACACATATTTAGGCGCCAACCTTGGTCCCATGGGAGACCCTGCCTGTTTGAGTTATTTCAGAGTTCCTGGTTAAACAAGACAGCCTGAGGAATCTCTCTGTCTCTCTGTTTTCTTTCATGTCCTTACTCCTGGGTGAGCTTTGGCTGGGCTGAGGAATGGGAGACAACAAGAGAGGATTTCAAGACGGAGCAAGGATGCTGTTCGATTTTTAGACTTTGGCACTCAAACAGCATTCCTGCAGTACTTTAAAGCTCATCTATAGACTTAATGTTGTTAAATAGCGGTACTACCCAAGTATACATATTAATTTGAAATACACTATCAGAGGTCCCTCTTTTGACTGCGCTCCCTGCACTGCTACTGCACCCCTGAGACAAATTGTTTCTTTTTTTTCTGTTTTCATTTGCCGAAGGATAAATGGACTGATGGGATAGATAGCTGTATGAGAGGCA
>NW_027282647.1:25000-43428 GCF_046629955.1 Centroberyx affinis
TATGGATCGGTCTCCTTCCGTTTGTTCATTGGTTCATTTGTTGGTTCATTTCTCAGACACTGCTGATTGGATGTTGACAAAACTAAGGGGGAATGATACATCTCATGACTGCATTGTGACATTTTAAAATTTATACTGGCCCAAAGCAAAGCTCTACACTGTTTGTTTTTTCATCCAAGTGTCATCCATGAAATCTCAGATATCGCTGCTCAGATTTTGAAGAAACTTGTGGAATGATGCATCTCACCGTCAGACCTGGGTCAAATAATTATTTGAAATATGAAAGTTTGGTTTAGTCAACATGAAGTACCACTTTACCTTTTAGTACAATTCTGTTTTTTGAAAGTTATCAGTATTTTGGCTTTCAGACAACATTTTCGATTCGATTCGATTGATTTGGCCTGGGACTCCACCCATCTGGCCCTCTAAAGCAGGGTGAGACGAATGCTGCAAAACAAGAAAAAGTATTTACAAATATTTGACCCAGGTCTGCTCGCCATATTGCATTTCAGTATTTTCTAAATTACACTGAGAAGGCCAGGGAGGGGGAGGGGGGGCTACATTTGTCAATCATTTGTCCATGTGTCACACAGTATCTCAGACACCGCTGACTGCATTTTGACAAAACATGGGGAGATGATGCGTTTCCCCAGTGCTCTCCAGCATTTTCACAATTATACTGATTGGCCCAATGGGGTGCTGCAATTACAGGTCAAAATAAGGTGACATATTTGTTACTGATTGGTACTGTTGCCTTGTTTTCCTGTTTGAATGATATTGGCCTCCATCTGTCAGGCTGTATGTGTCCTTTGTGTGTGTGTGTGTGTGTGTGTTTGTTTGGTGCGTAATCTGTGCTTTTATCGGCTTATTGAGTGCTAATATCAAAATAAGACTATAAAACACAGAGAAATTGTCTCTTATTAAGACTGTTCTTTTCAACGCTTGAGGAAAAAGGTGATTTTTTTTATAGGGTTATGTTTCTATTAGTAGAGTTGTGTTATGGGTAGGGAAAGATTTAAATTCAGGAATTAAGTGGTGAAGGTTAAGATTAGACAGTAGTTTAGGGGACCCTTAAGGTGTTTGTGTTTGTCTGTATGTGTGTGTGTGTGTGTGTGCTGACTGTCTGGCTGAAAGTCCTATTTGTTGTTTTCATTTGCTGTTACCGTCATTACAGCGAAGTGTTCAGTGAGAGAGCCCAGGGGAATGAAACTGTCATTTCTAATGTTTGCCAGCTATTTACGTCACTCCCCACAATACAGGAGCAGGATTCTCTAACTATAATAAGTAGAGAGTGACAGCCAATATTACCTTAACTGTATTAATTACTTCTTTGGATCCAGGCGATGAATGGCAGGCAGGACAATTTCTTTACTGAAGAGCATTTCAACACTTCTGGTCTGTCAGTTTTTGATGTTAACGTTACATCCCTCTTATCTTCCTTTTCTCTCTCTCTCTCTCTCTCTCCCTGCACCAGGCCAGCCAGCTAGGTGTTTACCGGGCCTTTGTGGACAACTATGAGCTGGCTGTGGAGACGGCGGAGAAATGCTGCCAGGCTAACACACAGTTTGCTGAAATCTCTGAGGTGAGTGTGGGAGGGAAGGGAACTGCCAGCAAGGTAGAGCAGGAATGCTAGGTTGTTTGGGGAAACTTCTGCTGTAAATGGGGGAATAGGCATGAAGGCAAAAAGGCTAAAAGTACAGGCTAAAACAAAGTACAGGGTGAGAAGGAGGGACTTAACCTGGTGGGACTGAAGATTTCCCCCCAAGTTTTGAAGTATTTTATACTGTTACTTTTGTCTCTACCAATGAAGAATCAAGTGGGCTGCCTCACTGAGGAAGTGTTATTAATAAACCTTAATGACTCACTGCCTGTTTTAGATGTAGGGTGATAGGAAATAGAGTTTGGATGGACAGGGAAAGCTTTTATAGTCGGGAGGGAGCACAACCTCCTACTACAGTTGTAGTCATCATGTCACCACTGTGGACTGCACTCACTCCATTCAACAATGAACTGCTGTTGCGCCGAGGAGTACTTAAGATTAAAATTTTGTTCTCTTTTCAGCAGTCTGGAGACACAAGAAAAGGCCCATCAACCGGTCGTTTGACTGATACAAGATTTGTGTTACAGCGTGGCGATTCAATTACACTTTACAGCATGTGGAATATAAATCGAATGCAGTGGACATTGCAGTATCTTTGGGGGATAGATGCAGGATAAATGTATTGTGGACCGGAGGGCTTCTTCTCCCACTATAAGTGACAGTATAGATTTCCAGCTATGTAACTCTCCTAAAGAAAAAGCAGCACTTGCATTTCAGCCGACTCTCTTATGCAGAGCGAGCAAACCGAGCAGTTAGGGGTTCGGTTTCTGTCTCAAGGACGAGGCTGCTGCAGGGACTTAACCTGATTGCTCAGTTATGGGATGTTTTTCCCACCGATGCAAGATCAGTCAGCCAGACACTCATCCTCGACATACCAGTGCAGTCACATTTATTTGCAGTGCTAGAGTAGTATCTAAGATAAGAGCAAGTAACAGTTAATATATCAATTAATTTTCACACCTTACTTAATATTTGTTAAACTTCCACAATTCTTCCTTGTATTCAACAAGCTGATCATCTGACTGGCGATCTGCCCCGTTCATGTGAAGCCTTGTTTCTCCCAGATTTCAATTGGTAATGTAGAGTAAAAAGGATGCGTCATTTTAACACATCTGTGAGTCTTCTTTGGGACAACACACACTTGTATTACTTTTCAACACAAGATATGTTAATAACAACACATGTTGTTAAAATGTATTGTCATTAACATATGTTATGTTGAAAAGTAACTTGTGTGTGTTGTCCCAAAGAAGACACACAGATGTTTTAAAAATGACACATCCTTTCTAAGAGTACAGTGTGATTGGCCGATCACAGATCTGAGCTGATGACTGATTGAAGTGATGCATTTTACGTTACAGTCCCTCCTCACTGCTAGTCACTGCCTGGCAGATGTTCAGTTGTCCCTCCATAGTTTGTTCCAAGGTAACACCAAACGGCGCTCTCTCACCTCTTTGCAGCTGCAGTGGCTAATCTATGCATGAGAGAACTTACGTTTTGGAAATGATAACAAAACATTTTGGCAGCATACTATGTTCTGATACTGAAAACCAGCTAAGCTACCGGAGCCCTAGCAATATAGTAGAGTGGATCTATTCTTGTTGACAATACACTGAGTTAATGATGAGGTTAATCTAATTATTCCAGGACTGTAGTAGCTTCAACACACCTAGCTAGGTGTTTTGGGACTGTGCAGCATCTGGACGTGTTTCTAAAAACTCAGCTGGACAGTTTGGGAGAGAAAGGCATTGTTGCCCAGTCACAGGAGCAACAATGAAGGAGATGATTGTCTTACAGCAGAGTGTTAAAGTGTGTGTCAGGAACAGTTTTTGAGAGGTGATTTTCTCACTACGGCTGCATAGAAAGAGTCTACTTTGCGTCTACTTAACAGTTTTGTTCCTCATTTATTTGCAAAACCTCCTCCTATTATTCGCCCACACAGCTTTCATCCTTACACCACATTTGAATTTGAATGTTCTGAACTAAACATTTCAATACAAATTCAACCGTAGGCAAAATTTGTGTGTGTGTGTGTAGATTTTTGTGTCTGTTGCATGTGTGTGTCTGGGAGCTGTGCGGTTATCAGTGATGTGGAACAGCACAGTTTAGAGCCAGAGGTCGGTTAGTGTTTTCTCTTCTTGCTCCAAGAGCCCTCAGCCTGTTCTTATTCTCACCCCAGAGCAGGGAAATATGCTCAGTCTTACCTATTCACAGATAAGCCATGACAGCTTAATATATTTATACATTTATCCTGTCCCCAAACTCAGGTTTCCAACAGCCTCAAGGGCCCAGAGCAGTTGTTTTTAATCTTAACCATAAGGGACCTACATTTTAAAAGCATTTATTATAATGACCCAAACCTTATTTTGGAGCCTATTGTGTAGGCTAATATAATAAAATGGACCCTATTTTTGGATGACTAATCTACTCTATGGTGTCTTATTTAGCCAATTTTACAGGGAATTAGGAAAGTTTGAGCAGCATTACATTCCCCACCGAATATTCAGAGACCTCTTTTATTGTTCCATCAGTTCCAGTTTTTGAAAACCTATAGGCTTGGCCCAACTTGACTGAGACAGGCTCATTTCAGATATGAAGTTACATAACTACAACAATTAACTATGTAAACTGTGTGTTCAGGATGTTCAAAGAAAAGACCTGGCTTTGGGGGAAGTATTTAAATGATGAACTGTAAAACAGAGCAAATATACAAAATGCTTTATTGATTAGCATTAGCCTAGGTTTAAACATACATGCATAAATTAAACATACATGCAATCTTCATGGTTGAGGTTTCGGGGGCCTTGTTTTGTACATTTTGTATATTTTTATAAGCATTTGGCGATTTCTGATGAATCCTCAGTCTTTTATGAGGCTACTAGTTAGCACTGAGGCTGCTGTCTAGATGCAAGACAGGTAATCCATCATCGCGGGTTGTTAATGGCCTATGTAATGATGCATGACTTTGAGCCATCTGAGCAAGATGGTGGGGAGAGAAAACTGCTGAGGATGGCATAATTAATTGAGAACTGGACGACCTTAACTATAGCTACAGTGAGGTTAATAACCCGTGAGCCTGCTCAAACCGCTTAACCATACTGGACTGTACTGTGCTGGTCAGGTTGACCATCTACTGTGCAGGTTAGAGCTGTGCAGTGTGAACAGGAATTATCTGGACCAGCAGTGTTTGATAACAGATCGGACTACTGGTGATAAATTGTTCTCTGTACTTGCTAACTACAGTAGAACCAAACTAGTCAGCAGTTATATCTGTTCCAGCCTGAAGTTTAATAAGGTATACAGCTACTGTATGTGCAGAATAGCCTCCTCTTTTACTGGTTATTGAGTATACATAATACTTACAATACGTAATTTCACCTGCCTTCTCTCCCCATACAGAACCTGAAGGTGAGGAGCACCAAGGACTGTAAGGACCAGTCTGCCAAGAACTCTCTAGAGAGTAAGTCGCCTCATGTTGTATTTTTCTTGAACCATTAGACCATAATTGGACCATAATTACTTAATTAATTAAGTATTGTCTAGGTGTGTAATTGTTTGCCTGGATCTCAATACCAACCATACGACAGGAAATTACTTGGAAGCACAGGGAGAGGTCACATCCCCCTGGTTCACACAAATTGTGACATACATCCCTTTATTTTAGGGGGAATTTGTCAGAATACAATTTTTCAAACATTGTACTTTTTTAATTAATGTAATGCTTTTGGAAAAAAAATTTGACCTGCTTCTCATTGGTATTTTTTTTTTTTTCATATATTAAAATGATTTATTTCTGTCTGTAATAATGTACACAATGTGCATACTAGTGTGAGATGTGCTTTAAAGCTCAAAGTACTTCAGTGACATAAACATAGTAATTCAGGTCCATTTCTCTCCTTGCTTATTCACAGCTTTGCTGTATAAACCAGTGGACAGAGTGACGCGCAGCACGCTGGTGCTTCATGTGAGTATGAGTGAGCAGTGATGCATTGACTCTTCTACATTTTCCCTGTTTTTCCTTTGTTTTGTTTTCGTTTTCGTTTTTTCTTTTTTAGGATAAAAATGTTATCGGTTTATATTTCAGTATTCCGTACAAATCCTGTGTGTCACCAACTCCATTTTAAATTTTATCTTTAGACTTTTTAGTTTAAGTTTCCATGAAAGGGTCAAAAATAAATACAGTATTAATCGTGAACACTAGATATGTGCTAGTATCTGAGTCTGAGTTTTGGCTTTGAATTTCTAAGAGAGAGAGTGAGGCTAAGAAATGCTTGGTTTTGTCACTGGCCTCCAATGGAAAAGAGGGACTGGAGAAGGACTGAATTGTTTATGCAACTAAAAAAACAGGAGCATGCTTGAATGTGCAATATCTTTAATGCCAATACATGCTTAATACTCTGTAATATGTACTGTACAGTATATTTTTATATGCATATGTTTGTGTGTGAACGCATGTACCCGGATATGTTTGTTTGTGTGTCTATATGCTCTTGCGTCCTACCAGTTCTTAATCTATACCTGTGTGTGTGTGTGTGTGTGTGTGTGTGTGTGTGTGTGTGTGTGTGTGTGTGTGTGTGTGTTGTAGGACCTGCTCAAACACACACCCTGCAGTCACCCGGACCACCCCCTGCTGCAGGACGCCTTGCGGATCTCCCAGAACTTCCTGTCCAGCATCAACGAGGAGACCACGCCCCGACGCCAGTCCATGACTGTCAAGAAGGGAGAGGTGAGGAATGTGTGTGTGTGTGAGTCATATTACATATTTGTCTACATTTGTATTTTTGCCTGTATGCGTGTAGCAATTATTTGACTTATTTGTATATTTTCTGACTTTGCAACTTTAAACCCAACACTAATAACCGAAGTCATGAACGCTGCCCTGTAAGTGACCTCCTAGTCATCGCCAAATGAGTGTACGGCTGAATGGGGGTTCACCAATCTAGAGCCCACAGCAGAATCCATGCCCTTATATGGTAATAACAGGATCGCCTGGTTGAGGCCGTTTGTATGCGTTTGGGAGCTTCACTGTTTGCTCTCTCTCTCTCTAGTGGTTTGCCATGCCTCCATCACCCCTGACTCACACACACACACACACACACACACACACACACAACCCACCCCCCACCATCACTCTCATCCCTGGAGATGACTTGTCGCACATGAATGGATGTCTCTTGATTGATAGCTTGCGTGACACTGCCGTACATAATGCCTTGTAATGAGCCACTAGTCCGCTCTGACTGGCAGATTCCAAGTTAATTATTCATAAATGGAGGGTGGGGGGGGGGGGGGGGGAGTGGAGGGCCTGTGTCGGCTCCTCCCTCTGCTCACAGGGGGTCATTACCGCACCCTCGCCATACGCATGCACGCACACACACACACACATAATGTATTCTCTCACTCTGTGCCATTTGCTCTCCCTCTTGCGCTTACTCTCTTTTGCTTTTTAACATACACACCCAGACACGCACACACACACACATACACACACACACACACACACATCCTGCCCCACCTCCTATCCCCACAGGCCCCATTTTCAGCCCAGTCTGTCCAGACCTCCACACCAATCATCAAATATTGATAATAGATACATGAAAGCAGCACATGGAAATCAATGGGGCTCATTATATTGCACCTTACCATAGAGAGTCTATGAATATGCTTGAGGCTTTTGTCTGCATTTTATCCCATGAGCTGCAACATGTAACACCCCTATCATCAATGATTACTGTTACCCGGAGAAGTGAGATGCAGATTTTGGTTGCCTCTGTTTGAGCATATGATATGGTAATAACTGAACCATTTCTAGCAGATACAGTGTGGCTTTAATTATGTAGTAGCCAGTGCCTGGGTTCAATCCCCCGTGTCAGCAAACCTCCACCCAGCTGAAGTGTCCTTGAAACCTCCTCCATACCTGACCCTCTGCTCTGACCTCCCTGTGGCGGTGGGGGAAGCGATATCCATGCATATTACAAATATAATGTCGACAGCTAAACATTTTCTTTGTTGGGAGATGTCCAAGGCGAGACTCAGGATGGTGATAACAACGATGGCAGAACTTAGTAAATGAGGAGCCCTCGTTTCTGTCCATGTTATCAAGTGGCGATCAAACTTAATCTCAGGACTCTCAAACTTTCAACACAGTTTTTCTCACAGCTAGCAGTGCTTTCGCAGGATTTGCGTAGGCATATCTGTCCAGATTTAATCCATTTGTAGATTACTATTTGAGTAGCTGATTGTGATTCATACACAGTAAATTTTCCAGTATTTATAAGTGTTGATTTTTAGTTTAGTTTTGAGTATTTGGAGTTGATTGTCCACTCATAGAGCTGATATGGCTCTGGGGTGGCTCAGAAGTGTTAAATTAATACTAATGGGTGTGTGGACTTATATAAGCAGTGTTAATTTGACAGAGTTAAAGTTTGCTGTGTACAGCCTAGCTACAGTGCAGAGGATGGGGAATGCTTTGGCAACATGACTTGGCAGAAAACCTTTGATACTAATTTCCCTGGAGAAATTTGGGGGCCTAGTTTAATCTGTGACTCAGTCTTTCAGTCGACCCTGACCCAGTCTTTTGTGGTCCCTTTGATTGGTAAAATGCTGTTTAGAGGAGGTGAGAAAGATGAAATGGTGCAAGTGATAGAGGAGGAAGAGGATTGCAGTGCTTATTTACAGTGTGAACAGCAACTAGAAATCTCTATTGTTCCACGGAGCAGTGCAGGAATGAGGGGGCGCCGAACCCTCATTCTTTCCTTTCGTGACTATACATTAGCAAGTAACCTGTAGTTTGTTCAGTGGAGGCATGCAGGAGCAGAGCAGTGCAAGTGGCCCCCAGGGGCACTGGCCCGGCCAGATGGGGGGGACAAACAGAAGCTGCTTAATTAAAATGCAAATGAGGGTGCTGCCTGAATCTGAATTCATCTCCTTTCTCTGCTTTGTTTGCCTTTGGGAAAGATATGCTCCTGATGTGAGTGTGTGTGTCTCATTATGTACTATAGTAGTGATGCACATACACACACACACACACATACACATGCACGACTTTCATCTCTCTCTCTTCTTTATTTCTCTCTCTTTCTCTGTCTCCCTCTCTCTTATCTCTCATCACACAAACACACTCGCTTACACACACACATACACACACTGTTTTACACATACACAACAACAGAACATAAAGACGCATTAAAACACAGGCACACTCACACACATACATACAAATTACACAAACTCAGACTGCATGTGCACACTCATGCAATACGATGCACATCACACACACACAACACACACACACACACACACCCCTGTAAGCGGCTGTGTGTGGACGCCGAGAGAGCACAGAAGCCCCTCCAAGCATGTACTCTAAATATAGATGTAGATCTTTTGTAAATTCATGCCATTACCCGCACACACGTACTCAGCGAGGCTCTTCCAGGAGTCGGTCAATATTTAATCGGCGTTCTGTGCTGTCAGCGCGCTCGGCCTGGCGTCGCTCTCTTTCTACAGTGGAGCTGATGTTCCAGTCAGCTATTATGAGAGATGGACAAAGTCATATTTCTCCTAGTGGCTGTCCGGTATTCTGAAAATGTCATCTGATGCGCTGAGACAGCTTGTTTGTTAAGGATGTCTTTTCCCCAGTAGGACAGAAAAGCAGCAGCATAAGCGTATTTTTAAATTTATCAGATTATTCTCTTAGGGAAAGTAGATCCCAGAGAGCCTTGACTGGAATATTTGTCCGTATCCAAATGTAAAACAATGGGACTTATTTGATTGGGCATAAAACACAGTATCTACACACATTCAGTCAGTGCCTGTCAAATCATTCAGTCAGTGTGAAATGAATAAAAATCATGAGAATAGCAGTATTTATTGTGTGCGTACCCATTATTTTTCTTTAGTCAAGTTTATCTACTGTTCTGAAATGAAGCGGAATATTCATACGCTCTTAATTATCATTTGATTCAGTGTAAATGCCCAATCCAGTCATTAAGGATTTGTAATGACAGCTTTGAATTTGCAGGTAAACAAACAGATGTGATTGTGTCCAGTGTTTGGGTGGCCGGTCTCGCGTTTATCCCCACACAATGTGATTCACACACACTCTCACACAGCTAGGGGCTTGTAAACCCTTAATCTATCTGTTATCCCTCCCTTTATCTTATCTTCTTATTATGAGATCAATGGAGGAGAGGATTAACACTGTGGCCTGATGGGCAGTGTAGTTTCTCAGTGGGTCATTTTGAGTCCAGTTCACTTACCTACAATATTAATAGATATCCAATAGCTCCTACGTAACACAGAAGTGCATCATCTAATCTCTTGCCTCTTCCTCCCTTAAAACTTGCTTTGGGCAAACATGAATGGCCCTTCACTGAACTCCCCAGGGCTGATGAGACAGTGTTAGTAGTTGGGCAATTAAGGGGCTTTCTGGGCAATAATCCAACCTAATCTATTGCTGTACTTTCTGTTTGATAATCCAGTCCAATATTAGAATTTGCTGCAGCCTTGTCCTGATCTCCATAGGATCTGTTATCTTATTGGATCACTTCCTAGCCCCGTACAGAGCAGGACCAACACAGTCCCGGGCTTCATTTGATCATGTATTTTGAAAGGGATGAAGTCTCCTTAAATATGCATGAATTACTTGCAGAAAATTCTGATTTTGGTTCAATTTCGGTTCAGATTTTTTCCCCCGTCTTTAATGAAATGAAAAATATCAACAAACACTATGTTCATTTAAATGAGTAAATAAATGTTAATGCATGTACTTTTTTTAATATATTTCTATGAAATGAGAAATCTTTGGGGGCTTTTTCTCATAATGACATGCTCCCCTTCTGGCCATATATTTAATCAACTTCTCCTTGATGTACAGTATAGCCACCAGATATCACATTCTGCTTTTATCTTTTAGAATTGGTAATTTACAGAAGACGCCCTCAATATATATTTACCTCTTTTCTTTTATGAAAGAAAAAAATGCATCTGTAAATTATTATAATTTAATAATTAGCATTTAACAATATAAGAAATATTTGTACTTTGAACTGTATTTTGAACTGGCTAAATATCTTTGTAATAGAAGATTTTTCTTCAAACATGGTGCCTCACCTATAAGAAGTATTCCACTCTGTTTAATAAAAGACTATTGACTTGGTATTTGTCGGGCCTCAGGTCAGTTCAGTTAATATTTGTAAAAGTGATCATCTCTCCCAAAGCTAGTAACCCTAAAACCAATACTCTCATCTGTAATGTCACGAATGTACAATCTGGAGTTACTGAAAACGAAGAATGTTTTGCTTTTACACGGTGATAAACTTCAGTTTAAAGCAGTGATAACCAGTTTGAACCAGAAAATGTGGATGAAATATTATATAAATATGTATGCATGGCTTTACTGCATGGCTTAAGATACAGTATCTCTCATCCATACAGTTGTATGCTGTATTTGACACCAGAGTGACATGCCAAAACTCAGATAGAGCAGCTAGCAGAGTGACTGAAGCCATCTCTCACTCAAACTACATGTCCTAAATATAGACTGACATGACTGCATGCAGATTGACAGAACCAAGCCAAGACAGTCTTATTTTACACTCTAGTTAGAAAATATCCTTAGGGGATTATACTACATGTTGTATGTCTTTATAAATATGCCGTTCCCATGGCATCAAAGACCCAAGCCCAAAGATGTAGACTGAAAGATGTGCATGTATGCTGCAGCCATGTAAATACTTACCAGTGGCTCATTAGAGCAACCACTTTCAAACTTTGTTTCTCAATCTATGGCTTGTGACACAAACTGGGTCAGAGGAATATATCTGGATAGTCTGGACCCAAAGGAAAGAGTCTTGACAACCTCTGCTATTCATATTTTTCAGTTTTTTTTGTGGGATCTCATCAGTATATTGTGTGTGGACTGGCACATATTGCTTCCCTTTTGCTCTTCCATTCCAAGCAATTGCCATTAGAAACAAATGTCAGATCGACAGATAAAAAGCAGCTCATGTGGAAGATATCTATCACAGGCCGTCATCATGGAAAGCTTCATTATCTAGCTAGTAATGAATAATTATATCCGCCATTGGGAATTAGATCTCCATCATATCCTTAGCTGGGGGATCAGGACATGATTTTAATCTGCTGTAGGATCTGTGTGCGTATGTGTGTGCGTGTGTGTGTGTGTGTGTGTGTGTGTGCATGTGTGTGTGCATGAGCAGATGCCTTAACAGCACATCCCTGCAGTGGAGCTGGTTTGATGATGTGTCACATTTCTTGGTGTCTAAGAAGCTGCAGTAGGAGATCTCTTCCAACAGGGTTCATCTCTCTCTCTCTCTCTCTCTAGTTTCTCTCTCTCGGTCTGCCTCTCTCACACACACACACACAAACTTACTTTGTCTCATACACATACTCAAGCTCTCTCATCTTTCTCTTTCACACACTCTTACTCTTTGTAATTCTCTCTCTCTCTCTCTCTCTCTCTCTCTCTCTCTCTCTCTCTCTCTCTCTCTCTCTCTCTCTCTCTCTCTCTCTCTCTCTCTCTCTCTCTCTCTCTCTCTCTCTCTCTCTCTCTCTCTCTCTCTCCACTGTCTCATTCTCTCTCATACACACACTCAAGCTCTCTCTGTCTTTCACTTTCTCACACGTCTTCTAATTTCTCACACTCTCTAATTTTCTCTTTCTCTCTCTCTCTCTCTCTCTATCTCGTTCTCTCTCTGCATTACACACACACACACACACACACAAGCAAGCACACACTGAGTGATGCAGCACAACCCTGCACTTTACTGGTGGAGGTGTGAAGACGTAAACCTCACCTCCACCGGCTGAATCTCCCCTTCACCAGTATTTTTCAGCAGTGACAATAACTGTGTGTTCAGGAGAGCCGTGGCACAGGGGGATCAAGATTGAGGGAAGGAGGGGGAGAAAGGAGGGGGAGAAAGGAGGGGGAGGCGGGGAGGGGACAGAGATGAGGATAGGGATATGATTGGCTGTGGACGATTGTGATGTCATGCTTCACGGCCTTGCTGCCAGGGCGTTGTGAGGTTGACTGGGCGGGGAGAGAGTGCCGGTGTGTGCCCGCCCCCCCCGGGAGGAGGGGGGTCACTGCTGGTGTCTGAAGCCCAGGAGTGGCCGTCCTGTGGAGAAAAAACAGATTTTGTTTATATTTAAATATAAAATGAATATGAATATAAAGCTAAACATAAATATAAAATGTGCATAAAAAGTGTGCACAGATATAGAACCTGGGAGAGCTGTAAGTATTGACCAAGACAAATCTTTTCAATGGATTGACTATAAAGTCTATAACATCCCCAAGTTTGCATATTGGTCATGAGCCCAGTATCTCTCATTATCCTTGTACTAACAAGTAAAAGTAAAGTAAGAAGTAAATCATCTCTGTGCGTTATACCTTTTTAAAAGCCTGATCCCACTAAATGTATCTATATTAAACACAATATTAAGCTAATTCAACTATAAATAATTATAATTAACTGTAAATAATATATAAATCAATGCAATCAAGTAATATGATCATGCGGAGTGGGTGAAATCAGTGTTCATTTGCAGAGTGAACTAAATCAAGACTTCAAAAAAACTTTTATTAAATTGAGGTCATCTGTTAATTTGTTTGCACACTTTGATCTGTGTGCACAAGTAAGGGCACAAATATGGGAAATATGTACAAGAGTCAACCCCTCCTGCCTAACCAGTTAATACCTCTTCCCACGGGTTGTACTAAAGGTATCAGCATATGTAGACAGAGTGTAGACCGTAAACCACTGAGTTGTGGTCTGACATTTGTCTGCTCCACAAAACTGTTTTGATGTCCATAGTTGAAAACGTGTTCTTTTCTTTGAAAAATGACATCACTGCCCCCTTTTGGCCAATTACAGTATTACATGCTACATTACAGACATCAGGGGTGCATCCCAAAGCTCCAAATGTATCTCCTCCTTTCCTCCACTACCTCCTTCTTCCCTCTGTGACCTGGAAATTGATGATGGTGCCTCAATGTTGCCTGCTGTCCCAATAGTGGAGATGAGACAAGCCTCTCCCGAAGTCTCCTTCAGTTAGGTTGCTCAGGTGTTTCCTTTCTACCAAGTCTTGTAAAATTTAGGGGGGGGGGGGGGTGACATCACTGTGAGCATGCCCAGAATATGATATCATTGACAAAACATGACAGGGGAATTACAAGCTCATAAATGTGAGTACAACAGTTTGCATAACTCACAATTACAGTTACAGTCAGTGCTATTTTCTAACTTTATAACATTATATAATAATAATTATAGTAATGGTATATTTTACGCTGGGGAGGAAACACCTGAGCATCCTCCGCCAAAGGAGACTTCAGAAGCAACTTCTCTGGTCTCCTCCATTATTAGGACAGCATGCAACATGGAGGCATCAACATCAGTTTCTAGGTCACAGAGGAAAGATGAGATAGAGATAGTGGAGGAAAGGAGGAGGTAGTACAGGAGAAGAGGAGTGCTTTCAGGAGCTTTGGGATCCGCCCACAGAAAGTGACTTTCCACTGCCATATTATGCTATAACCAGTTCCCCCCCATTAGTGAGACTGCCAGCTCACTCAAAATAATTGTCATATGTATGAGTTTCAATGGAGAGTCATTTGTTTTGCGGTCGAAATGCAGTTTCAAAGTTAAGTCCACCTGCCAAGAAAAAGGAAAATGTTGGTGCCAGCAGTTTTTGTGTGATGGGGTGCTGAAATGCCTCTTTACTGGCCTTAGACTGCAGTAATTGCCAGCTGTTGAGTTATTGACAGCACAGACTTTGTGTTAATGACCCGCTACTGTTGTCTGATGTTGTTGCCACAGAACCGGCAGCTGCTGAAGGACAGTTTCATGGTGGAGCTGGTGGAGGGAGCCAGGAAGCTGCGACATGTCTTCCTCTTCACTGATCTGCTGCTCTGCGCCAAGCTGAAGAAACAGATCGGAGGGTAAGAACTAGCAGATTCACTTTTTTTTTTTTGCATGTATTTGAAACTTAACAATGAGTGCAGCAGTAAAAAATAAGCTCAAATTCCTAAATGACCAACATTACAAGCAACCAGTAGTAAGGAGTTCAGTAGTGCAGAAGATGCTTGGATATTTCAAATCTTATATTACTTTGGTTCTAAGTCAGAATTCCTATAATACCCGAGCAAAGCTTTAAGGCCTTCCTTCATAATCCCTATTGCAAAAAGCTCTGCAGCTCGAAATTCATTTTCATTCTCTGGTATCAGTCTGTGGAAGTGAGAGCATTACCATAGAGATATAACACTGTTATATCTCTATGAGCATTACTCTCTAGCGCCAGTGATCTGCTATCTATTGTCAGATTATAATTTTCTTCTCTCTCTCTTGATGCACTTTCTGACCCGAAACTCCCCACATTGTCCCAAATGAAAGCGCAAATCTTATTTGGACTGCGGATGACAGTATAGTCACATTTTAATAGCAGTGGAATGAGTCATCACCACAAATTTGACAGCCATACGTCAATAAGAAAATCCTACATGTTGGGTTAATAATACCATAGTGGTATCACAATTTGTAGTATATAATGTCATTCAAAATTTCCCTTTATATCCTATTGAATTTTTGTGACTTTGTGTATCATCCATAAATAGAATTAACCTACTTTTCTCTGTCCCAAATGCTAAGAAGTCTTGGTTCAAAACTGTTATTGTATTTTACTCTCCTGTCCACCTCCTCCCTTTTCTACCTCTTTCACTTCGTGCTTGCTCACCATCTCTGCCCCTCTCCCCCTTCCTCCTCTCCTCTGTCCCCCTCCCCTCTTTTCTCTTTTCCCCCCACCCCACTGCAGTAAAAGCCAGCAGTATGACAGTAAGTGGTACATCCCCCTGTCGGAGCTGACCTTCCAGGGCCCCGAGGAGACGGAGCCCCTCACCATCCCTCAGGTCCCTGATGAAGAGCTGGACGCCATGAAGGTCAAGATCTCCCATCTCCGCAGTGAGATTCAGAGAGAGAAGGTAGCGTGGATACCTTCACAAATCATACACAAATCCTATTCGGACACGGTAACAGACAGAGACATAGACAAAGAGAGACACACAGGAATATGCAAACACATTCGCAGATACAAAAGGCACAGACAGATATCACAAATGTCATTGTCAGTCTTGTTTTCAGACTGACCATCATGTGTTTTTTTGTTTATCCAATGGGTTTTGAAAGGGTTTCATAGGCTTTAGGGGGTCGTAGAATTGTAATCCTTCAATTGAAATTAAAACATGAAAATGAGTAATGACGTTCTCACACAACAACATTGATTTGCTTTGAGCTCATTTATTTTATTTATTTAACCTTTATTCTACCAGGCAGGTCACTTATTTACACAGAAGGCCTGGCGAGAGGTTAGCCTCTTGGGAGAGAGGTGAAGGGATAAAATAAAAAATTCAGACATACAAACATTCAACATCAACAAACAATATTACCATAAACAACAGGCAGTAATGTACCTCCTACCTGAAGAACAAGATCCAGAGAGAGAGAGAGAGGGAGGGAATGGTGGATTTACTGTATAGAGGGAGGCACAAACACACACACATGAATAGGGACGGGACAATACGCTTATCTCACGATTCAATGCACAATATGGGGTTCATGATTCGATACAACCACGATACGATGTGATAAATAAAAGTTGACAACAAAGTCTGACTGTGCAGAATTATGTTTATTTCTGAGCCACAAATCATTCTAGCAATGGCATTGGCTTGCTAGAATGTAAACAACAATTTAAAAATGTCATTACAAAGTGCAAATAATATAATTTGGATGTAGAGTTTGTGAAACTGTGATGGGCAAACCGTCTCTTTTGTGATTACTACAGCAGAATAAAATAGAGCTAATATCCAGATTAATTTATCTTTCCCACGATACATATTGTCACATTTTTGTATTGCCATATATTGAATTTTGATATACCGTCCCATCCCTACACATGAACACACGCACACACGCCTTCATGCTTTCACCTGTGTGGTTTCAGAGAGCCAACAAGGGTTCGAAGGTGATCGACCGACTCAGGAAGAAGCTGTCTGAACAGGAGTCTCTGCTGCTGCTAACCTCCCCCAGCATGGCGCTCCGAGTCCACAACAGGAACGGCAAGGTCAGTGACGGTCCTCCTGCTCCCAATCCACTGAGGACATCGTTTTCTAACTTTAGCTGCTTCTGTTTCTCTCTCCTCTTCGTCATTTACCCCCTTCATCCTCCTCTTGCTCCTCTTTCCAGCTCCTCCTTCATCTTTCTTCTCATTTTTACCACTTTGTTGTCCTCCTCCCTCCTCATTCCCAGCACCTCCTCCTTACCTTTATTCTTCTTACCTGTCTCATATTGACATCACTTAGCAGACTTTGTAATCAGTGTGGAGCAATTGGTATATCATATCTTACATCTTAAAGAGCTGTTGGAACAAGAATACAAAAGTTTGAGTCTTGAGTTTGCATTTATAGAAATGATAAGAAAAGAAAAAGAAATAAAAGAAAAGTTACAGTACATGCATACAGTATATACTGTATACTGTCCTGTTTCTCCTTGTTATACAATCTCCCTTTTTTTTCCCTCTCCCCCTGTTCCTCTCCTGCTTCTCCTCATATTAAGGGTAGATGTTTTTTTTGTGTGTTTCAGAGTTACATTTTCCTGATTTCATCCGACTATGAACGTGCTGAATGGAAGGAGATGATCAAGGAACAGCAGAAGAAATGTAAGGCTCTCAGAAATACTGAATATGTTGTACAGTTGTCAGTGTGCTGCAGAAACCCGCAGAAAGTGATTTTTTTTTTATTTTAGAAAAACGGTTCCCATTGATAGTCATACATTTTTGACGTTTTACAATGTATTTTAAAGGCTTTGGATTCATCCTAGGTACATGAAACATTTTCAGTACATCTTGGATGGGGGAAGGACTATTATTTTAAAGATGCATATAAAAACATATAAAAAAAAAAGTTGTTTATTTCATTTATTTAGTTGTTTTATATTCTATGTGGCCCCAGGAAGAGCTAAAACAATGAATACGTGATTTCAGTCAGACGCAGGCTCTCTTGCATATATAATATATGTTGCATTGTTACCCTGACATGTAAATCCATGATCTTCCCTCAAGGTTTTAAAAGTTTCTCCTTGACTTCCATGGAGCTGCAGATGCTGACCAACTCCTGTGTCAAGCTGCAGACTGTCCACCACATTCCACTTACTATCAACAAAGAAGGTAAGGTACTGGGAGTTAACGTGTGTGGTGTGTGACATACTGTGTATATATACAGTATATATGAATTTGTTTATTTTAAAATAGTTTCTTTTTAACACACACAAATAATCTGATTCGTTTTGTTGATTAGTTATATCTAGGTAGGCTCATTCTCTGTAAAGTCCTTTGAGACAGGGCTATATCAATAAATCCACTTGAACTTGAAATAGTGTTTAAAAAAAAAAAGGAATCAACGTTTTTATTATCATACTCAGTTCCCTGAGTTTTCTCAACTCAAAGAAAGTACTGTTCTACTAACGCTGTCACATTCTGGATTTAGAGGAAATGTTGTAGTATGGGGTTGTAGGCTGTATGTATTGATGTATGGTTATGCTTTGATGCTTTGATCCTTTTTTTTGCTTCCACTTCTTGGTTGGCAGCTCTGTTACAAACCATAGAGTGTAGAAGAAATTGTCATGGACTGTAATGATGATTGATAGTCATGGTTGTGCTGAGGAGCAAAAGTAGGCAGAGGTTTATGCTGCGTGTGATGTACTGTGCAGCACTTTTTTATGCCTTCCTTCCACGTATGACACCGCTCCAAAATAAA